>NW_025547670.1:137500-178787 GCF_905237065.1 Salmo salar
ATGCATATTCTGGTTTCTGGGCAAGAGTAGTAACCAGTTTAAATCGGGTACGTTTTTTTTATCCGGCCGTGAAAATACTGCCCCCTATCCACATCAGGTTTTTAACATTTACTGTGGTACCTGTGAGTGTGTGTGTGTTACGTGTGTGTGTGTGTGTGTGTGCTGTGTGTGTGTGTGTGTGTGTGTCTGTGTGTGTGTGTGTGTGTGTGTGTGTGTGTGTGTGTGTGTGTGTGTGTGTGTGTGTGTGTGTGTGTGTGTGTGTGTGTGTGTGTGTGTGTGTGTGTGTGTGTGTGTGTGTGTGTGTTACCTGTGTGTGTGTGCAGGCTGGCTGGGTGCAGGGTTAGATGGGTGTTGGTACTGTTTGATCATATCCTTGATGTTGTGGGAGGGGCTTTCTGAGTTAGACACGCTGGATTGGACCACTCCTTCTGGAGGGGGGGCCCTGGACCGCACCATGTCATCAGGAGGGGGGGCCCTGGACCGCACCATGTCATCAGGAGGGGGGGCCCGTGTCGGACCTGGAAAAATCCACACCATCATCACTAGAGCTGTGTTCCAATACCCATACTATATAATACATACTATATAATACATACTATATACTACATACTACATACTATATACTACATACTATATACTACATACTATATACTACATACTATATAATACATACTATATACTACATACTACATACTATATACTATGTCTATAGGTCTATAAACTAGAGCTGTGTTCTAATACCCATACTATATAATACATACTATATACTACATACTACATACTATATACTACATACTACATACTACATACTACATACTACATACTATATACTACATACTATATAATACATACTATATACTACATACTACATACTATATACTACATACTATATACTACATACTATATAATACATACTATATACTACATACTACATACTACATACTACATACTATATACTACATACTACATACTATATACTACATACTATATACTATGTCTATAGGTCTATAAACTAGAGCTGTGTTCCAATACCCATACTATATAATACATACTATATACTACATACTATATACTACATACTATATACTATGTCTATAGGTCTATAAACTAGAGCTGTGTTCTAATACCCATACTATATAATACATCCTATATACTACATACTACATACTATATACTACATACTATATACTATATACTACATACTATATACTACATACTACATACTATATACCCATACTATATACTACATACTATATACTACATACTATATACTATATACTATATACTACATACTATATACTATATACCATATACTACATACTATATACTATATACTACATACTACATACTATATACTATATACTACATACTACATACTACATACTATATACCCATACTATATACTACATACTATATACTATATACTATATACTACATACTATATACCCATACTATGTACTACATACTATATACTACATACTACATACTATATACTACATACTATATACCCATACTATATACTACATACTATATACTACATACAATATACTATATACTACATACTATATACTATATGCTACATACTATATACTAACATACTGTATACTACATACTATATACTACATACTATATACTACATACTATATACTACATACTATATACTACATACTATATACTATATACTACATACTATATACTACATACTATATACTACATACTATATACTACATACTACATACTATATACTACATACTATATACCCATACTATATACTACATACTATATACTACATACTATATACTACATACTACATACTATATACTATATACTATATACTATATACTACATACTATATACTACATACTACATACCCATACTATATACCATACTAAATACTATATACTACATACTACATACTATATACTACATACTATATACTATATACTATATACTACATTCTATATACTACTTACTATATACTGTATACTGTATACTATATACTATATACTATATACTACATACTATATACTTCATACTACATACTATATACCCATACTATATACTACATACTATATACTATATACTATATACTACATACTATATACTACATACTATATACTACATACTATATACTATATACTATATACTACATACTATATACTATATACTATATACTATATACTACATACTATATACTACATACTATATACTACATACTATATACTATATACTATATACTACATACTATATACTATATACTACTTACTATATACTGTATACTATATACTATATACTATATACTACATACTATATACTTTATACTATATACTACATACTATATACTACATACTACATACTATATACCCATACTATATACTACATACTATATACTATATACTATATACTACATACTATATACTACATACTATATACTATATACTACATACTATATACTACATACTATATACTACATACTATATACCCATACTATTTACTACATTCTATATACTATATACTATATACTATATACTACATACTACATAGTACTACATACTATATACTACATACTACATACTATATAGTACATACATAGTACTACATACTATATACTACATACTATATACTATATACTACATACTGTATACTACATACTATATTCCCATACTATATACTACATACTACATACTATATACTACATACATAGTACTACATACTATATACTACATACTACATACTATATACTACATACTATTAGTTCATTTTAGTATACTGTAAACCAACGGTATCCTTTCAGCTGAGCGTACCAGCGTTTCGCCTGTCTACCGGATGTTGATGCCGTTGCTATGCAACTTCTTACCAGCTTATTAGCTTAACGCACAACGACTATACACCACTTAGCTAAGAACGACGTGGATAATCAAAGTCAATAGTTTACGTCGGTAAATTCACTCTGGATATCTACTCTGATTTCAGAGCGCCATTTACGAACACACAGATAGATAGTTAGTTAGCATATAGTTAATATACTGGCAGGTTTGATGTATTGGTAGCCAACTAAAGTTAGTTAGCTAGCTAGCATACCAATACATACTGCTGTAATGATATGCTGTGTGGTTCATAAGGACAGCGTAGCTAGCTAGCATAAGGACAGCGTAGCTAGCTAGCATACCGGTCCATACTGCTGTAATGATATGCTATGTGGTTCATAAGGACAGCGTAGCTAGCTAACATACCGGTACATACTGCTGTAATGATATGCTGTGTGGTTAGTAAGGATAGCGTAGCTAGCATACCGGTCCATACTGCTGTAATGATATGCTATGTGGTTAGTAAGGATAGCGTAGCTAGCATACCGGTCCATACTGCTGTAATGATATGCTGTGTGGTTAGTAAGGATAGCGTAGCTAGCATACCGGTCCATACTGCTGTAATGATATGCTATGTGGTTTGTAAGGATAGCGTAGCTAACAAATTGTCAGCCAACATGACGTGTAATTTATGTGAAAAGTCATTACTTTATTACATTGCTTAACATTTTCTTAACATTTGTCATAATTAGTTAAAACATTGAATTTGAATCTGGTATCGTCGGAACTTCGGCTGCATATTTTCCTCCATTTTCTTCAAAACTTGAAAACGTTACAAAGCCACGGCCATTTTTCGGGAAGAATTGCATTATGGGCCCTAAAAGGCACAGAAATAAATAGTGTCCACTGCTATATTACTTTGTATTTTTGCAAAAATGTAGTACGAAATCTGGGAACTTCTCGGCATACTAACTATATCCACACTATGACCAATAAGCTACAAACTCAATTTTACGTCACAAATAGTACGGTTAGCATGAGACCTAGTTACACAGCTCAGGACTTGTAACGGACTGGATTGAAAACAGCACTAGATGGAGGAGGGGTGGTGCTGGGCTGTGGGTGGTGCTGGGCTGTGGGTGGTGCTGGGCTGTGGGTGGTGCTGGGCTGTGGGTGGTGCTGGGGCTGTGGGTGGTGCTGGGCTGTGGGTGGTTGACCTACTGTGTTTCCTGGAGGAGGGGTGGTGCTGGGCTGTGGGTGGTGCTGGGCTGGGGGTGGTGCTGGGCTGTGGGTGGTGCTGGGCTGTGGGTGGTGCTGGGGCTGTGGGTGGTGCTGGGCTGTGGGTGGTTGACCTACTGTGTTTCCTGGAGGAGGGGTGGTGCTGGGCTGTGGGTGGTGCAGGGGCTGTGGGTGGTTGATCTACTGTGTTTCCTGGAGGAGGGGGTGGTGCTGGGCTGTGGGTGGTGCTGGGGCTGTGGGTGGTGCAGGGCTGTGGGTGGTTGACCTACTGTGTTTCCTGGAGGAGGGGGTGGTGCTGGGCTGTGGGTGGTTGACCTACTGTGTTTCCTGGAGGAGGGGGTGGTGCTGGGCTGTGGGTGGTTGACCTACTGTGTTTCCTGGAGGAGGGGTGGTGCTGGGCTGTGGGTGGTTGACCTACTGTGTTTCCTGGAGGACGGGGTGGTGCTGGGCTGTGGGTGGTGGAGGGCTGTGGGTGGTGCGGGCTGTGGGTGGTTGACCTACTGTGTTTCCTGGAGGAGGGGATGGTGCTGGGGCTATGGGTGGTTAACCTACTGTGTTTCCTGGAGGAGGGGTGGTGCTGGGCTGTGGGTGGTGCTGGGGCTGTGGGTGGTGCTGGGCTGTGGGTGGTTGACCTACTGTGTTTCCTGGAGGAGGGGGTGGTGCTGGGCTGTGGGTGGTGCTGGGCTGTGGGTGGTGCTGGGCTGTGGGTGGTTGACCTACTGTGTTTCCTGGAGGAGGGGGTGGTGCTGGGCTGTGGGTGGTTGACCTACTGTGTTTCCTGGAGGAGGGGTGGTGCTGGGCTGTGGGTGGTGCTGGGGCTGTGGGTGGTTAACCTACTGTGTTTCCTGGAGGACGGGTGGTGCTGGGCTGTGGGTGGTTAACCTACTGTGTTTCCTGGAGGACGGGTGGTGCTGGGCTGTGGGTGGTTAACCTACTGTGTTTCCTGGAGGACGGGTGGTGCTGGGCTGTGGGTGGTTTACCTACTGTGTTTCCTGGAGGACGGGTGGTGCTGGGCTGTGGGTGGTTACCCTACTGTGTTTCCTGGAGGACGGGTGGTGCTGGGCTGTGGGTGGTTAACCTACTGTGTTTCCTGGAGGACGGGTGGTGCTGGGCTGTGGGTGGTTAACCTACTGTGTTTCCTGGAGGACGGGTGGTGCTGGGCTGTGGGTGGTTAACCTACTGTGTTTCCTGGAGGACGGGTGGTGCTGGGCTGTGGGTGGTTAACCTACTGTGTTTCCTGGAGGACGGGTGGTGCTGGGCTGTGGGTGGTTAACCTACTGTGTTTCCTGGAGGACGGGTGGTGCTGGGCTGTGGGTGGTTAACCTACTGTGTTTCCTCGAGGACGGGTGGTGCTGGGCTGTGGGTGGTTAACCTACTGTGTTTCCTGGAGGACGGGTGGTGCTGGGGCTGTGGGTGGTTAACCTACTGTGTTTCCTGGAGGACGGGTGGTGCTGGGCTGTGGGTGGTTAACCTACTGTGTTTCCTCGAGGACGGGTGGTGCTGGGGCTGTGGGTGGTTAACCTACTGTGTTTCCTGGAGGACGGGTGGTGCTGGGCTGTGGGTGGTTAACCTACTGTGTTTCCTGGAGGACGGGTGGTGCTGGGCTGTGGGTGGTTAACCTACTGTGTTTCCTGGAGGACGGGTGGTGCTGGGCTGTGGGTGGTTAACCTACTGTGTTTCCTGGAGGACGGGTGGTGCTGGGCTGTGGGTGGTTAACCTACTGTGTTTCCTGGAGGAGGGGTGGTGCTGGGCTGTGGGTGGTTAACCTACTGTGTTTCCTGGAGGATGGGTGGTGCTGGGCTGTGGGTGGTTAACCTACTGTGTTTCCTGGAGGACGGGTGGTGCTGGGCTGTGGGTGGTGCTGGGCTGTGGGTGGTTAACCTACTCTGTTTCCTGGAGGACGGGTGGTGCTGGGCTGTGGGTGGTTAACCTACTGTGTTTCCTGGAGGACGGGTGGTGCCGGGCTGTGGGTGGTTAACCTACTGTGTTTCCTGGAGGACGGGTGGTGCTGGGCTGTGGGTGGTTAACCTACTGTGTTTCCTGGAGGACGGGTGGTGCCGGGCTGTGGGTGGTTAACCTACTGTGTTTCCTGGAGGACGGGTGGTGCTGGGCTGTGGGTGGTTAACCTACTGTGTTTCCTGGAGGACGGGTGGTGCCGGGCTGTGGGTGGTTAACCTACTGTGTTTCCTGGAGGACGGGTGGTGCTGGGCTGTGGGTGGTTAACCTACTGTGTTTCCTGGAGGACGGGTGGTGCCGGGCTGTGGGTGGTTAACCTACTGTGTTTCCTGGAGGACGGGTGGTGCTGGGCTGTGGGTGGTTAACCTACTGTGTTTCCTGGAGGACGGGTGGTGCTGGGCTGTGGGTGGTTAACCTACTGTGTTTCCTGGAGGACGGGTGGTGCTGGGCTGTGGGTGGTTAACCTACTGTGTTTCCTGGAGGACGGGTGGTGCTGGGCTGTGGGTGGTTAACCTAATGTGTTTCCTGGAGGACGGGTGGTGCTGGGCTGTGGGTGGTTAACCTACTGTGTTTCCTGGAGGACGGGTGGTGCCGGGCTGTGGGTGGTTAACCTACTGTGTTTCCTGGAGGAGGGGTGGTGCTGGGCTGTGGGTGGTTAACCTACTGTGTTTCCTGGAGGACGGGTGGTGCTGGGCTGTGGGTGGTTAACCTACTGTGTTTCCTGGAGGACGGGTGGTGCTGGGCTGTGGGTGGTTAACCTACTGTGTTTCCTGGAGGACGGGTGGTGCTGGGCTGTGGGTGGTTAACCTACTGTGTGTCCTGGAGGACGGGTGGTGCTGGGCTGTGGGTGGTTAACCTACTGTGTTTCCTGGAGGACGGGTGGTGCCGGGCTGTGGGTGGTTAACCTACTGTGTTTCCTGGAGGACGGGTGGTGCCGGGCTGTGGGTGGTTAACCTACTGTGTTTCCTGGAGGACGGGTGGTGCTGGGCTGTGGGTGGTTAACCTACTGTGTTTCCTGGAGGACGGGTGGTGCTGGGCTGTGGGTGGTTAACCTACTGTGTTTCCTGGAGGACGGGTGGTGCTGGGCTGTGGGTGGTTAACCTACTGTGTTTCCTGGAGGACGGGTGGTGCTGGGCTGTGGGTGGTTAACCTACTGTGTTTCCTGGAGGACGGGTGGTGCTGGGCTGTGGGTGGTTAACCTACTGTGTTTCCTGGAGGACGGGTGGTGCTGGGCTGTGGGTGGTTAACCTACTGTGTTTCCTGGAGGACGGGTGGTGCTGGGCTGTGGGTGGTTAACCTACTGTGTTTCCTGGAGGAGGGGTGGTGCTGGGCTGTGGGTGGTTAACCTACTGTGTTTCCTGGAGGACGGGTGGTGCTGGGCTGTGGGTGGTTAACCTACTGTGTTTCCTGGAGGACGGGTGGTGCTGGGCTGTGGGTGGTTAACCTACTGTGTTTCCTGGAGGACGGGTGGTGCTGGGCTGTGGGTGGTTAACCTACTGTGTTTCCTGGAGGAGGGGTGGTGCTGGGCTGTGGGTGGTTAACCTACTGTGTTTCCTGGAGGACGGGTGGTGCTGGGCTGTGGGTGGTTAACCTACTGTGTTTCCTGGAGGAGGGGTGGTGCTGGGCTGTGGGTGGTTAACCTACT
The DNA here is from genome assembly GCF_905237065.1 of Salmo salar. Lineage (NCBI taxonomy): Eukaryota > Metazoa > Chordata > Actinopteri > Salmoniformes > Salmonidae > Salmo > Salmo salar. Next base: position 145,148 of record NW_025547670.1, read on the forward strand.
GTGTTTCCTGGAGGACGGGTGGTGCTGGGCTGTGGGTGGTTAACCTACTGTGTTTCCTGGAGGACGGGTGGTGCTGGGCTGTGGGTGGTTAACCTACTGTGTTTCCTGGAGGACGGGTGGTGCTGGGCTGTGGGTGGTTAACCTACTGTGTTTCCTGGAGGACGGGTGGTGCTGGGCTGTGGGTGGTTAACCTACTGTGTTTCCTGGAGGACGGGTGGTGCTGGGCTGTGGGTGGTTAACCTACTGTGTTTCCTGGTGGAGGGGGTGGTGCTGGGCTGTGGGTGGTTGACCTACTGTGCTTCCTGGAGGACGGGTGGTGCCGGGCTGTGGGTGGTTGACCTACTGTGTTTCCTGGAGGACGGGTGGTGCCGGGCTGTGGGTGGTTAACCTACTGTGTTTCCTGGAGGACGGGTGGTGCTGGGCCGTGGGTGGTTGACCTACTGTGTTTCCTGGAGGACGGGTGGTGCTGGGCCGTGGGTGGTTAACCTACTGTGTTTCCTGGAGGACGGGTGGTGCTGGGCTGTGGGTGGTTAACCTACTGTGTTTCCTGGAGGACGGGTGGTGCTGGGCCGTGGGTGGTTGACCTACTGTGTTTCCTGGAGGACGGGTGGTGCTGGGCCGTGGGTGGTTAACCTACTGTGTTTCCTGGAGGACGGGTGGTGCTGGGCTGTGGGTGGTTAACCTACTGTGTTTCCTGGAGGACGGGTGGTGCTGGGCTGTGGGTGGTTAACCTACTGTGTTTCCTGGAGGACGGGTGGTACTGGGCTGTGGGTGGTTAACCTACTGTGTTTCCTGGAGGACGGGTGGTGCTGGGCTGTGGGTGGTTAACCTACTGTGTTTCCTGGAGGACGGGTGGTGCTGGGCTGTGGGTGGTTAACCTACTGTGTTTCCTGGAGGACGGGTGGTGCTGGGCTGTGGGTGGTTAACCTACTGTGTTTCCTGGAGGACGGGTGGTGCTGGGCTGTGGGTGGTTAACCTACTGTGTTTCCTGGAGGACGGGTGGTGCTGGGCTGTGGGTGGTTAACCTACTGTGTTTCCTGGAGGACGGGTGGTGCTGGGCTGTGGGTGGTTAACCTACTGTGTTTCCTGGAGGACGGGTGGTGCTGGGCTGTGGGTGGTTAACCTACTGTGTTTCCTGGAGGACGGGTGGTGCTGGGCTGTGGGTGGTTAACCTACTGTGTTTCCTGGAGGACGGGTGGTGCTGGGCTGTGGGTGGTTAACCTACTGTGTTTCCTGGAGGACGGGTGGTGCTGGGCTGTGGGTGGTTAACCTACTGTGTTTCCTGGAGGACGGGTGGTGCTGGGCTGTGGGTGGTTAACCTACGTGTTTCCTGGAGGACGGGTGGTGCTGGGCTGTGGGTGGTTAACCTACTGTGTTTCCTGGAGGAGGGGTGGTGCTGGGCTGTGGGTGGTTAACCTACTGTGTTTCCTGGAGGACGGGTGGTGCTGGGCTGTGGGTGGTTAACCTACTGTGTTTCCTGGAGGACGGGTGGTGCTGGGCTGTGGGTGGTTAACCTACTGTGTTTCCTGGAGGACGGGTGGTGCTGGGCTGTGGGTGGTTAACCTACTGTGTTTCCTGGAGGAGGGGGTGGTGCTGGGCTGTGGGTGGTTAACCTACTGTGTTTCCTGGAGGACGGGTGGTGCTGGGCTGTGGGTGGTTAACCTACTGTGTTTCCTGGAGGAGGAGTGGTGCTGGGCTGTGGGTGGTTAACCTACTGTGTTTCCTGGAGGACGGGTGGTGCTGGGCTGTGGGTGGTTAACCTACTGTGTTTCCTGGAGGAGGGGGTGGTGCTGGGGCTGTGGGTGGTTAACCTACTGTGTTTCCTGGAGGAGGGGGGTGGTGCTGGGGCTGTGGGTGGTTAACCTACTGTGTTTCCTGGAGGAGGGGGTGGTGCTGGGCTGTGGGTGGTTGACCTACTGTGTTTCCTGGAGGAGGGGGTGGTGCTGGGGCTGTGGGTGGTTAACCTACTGTGTTTCCTGGAGGACGGGTGGTGCTGGGCTGTGGGTGGTTGACCTACTGTGTTTCCTGGAGGAGGGGGTGGTGCTGGGGCTGTGGGTGGTTAACCTACTGTGTTTCCTGGAGGACGGGTGGTGCTGGGCTGTGGGTGGTTAACCTACTGTGTTTCCTGGAGGACGGGTGGTGCCGGGCTGTGGGTGGTTAACCTACTGTGTTTCCTCGAGGACGGGTGGTGCTGGGCTGTGGGTGGTTGACCTACTGTGTTTCCTGGAGGAGGGGGTGGTGCTGGGCTGTGGGTGGTTAACCTACTGTGTTTCCTGGAGGAGGGGGTGGTGCTGGGGCTGTGGGTGTGGGTGTTCAGGCTCGCCTGGTCTGGAGCTTCTTCAGTCTGGAAGGAGATAAAAGGGTTGATGTTTTCATTTATTTTATATCACCTTTATTTAACCAGGTAGGCTAGTTGAGAACAAGTCCTCTATTTAACCAGGTGGGCTAGTTGAGAACAAGTCCTCATATTTACAACTGCGACCTGGCCAAGATAAAGCAAAGCAGTTCGACACAATACAACAACACAGAGTTACACATGGAGTAAAACAAACATACAGTCAATAACAGAATAGAAAAATATATTCAGTGTGTGCAAATGAAGTAAGATAAGTGAGGTAAGGCAATAAATAGGCCATAGTAGCGAAGTAATTACAATATAGCAGATTAACACTGGAGTGATAGATGAGCAGATGATGATGTGCAAGTAGAGATACTGGTTGTGCAAAAGAGCAGAAAGTAAATAAAAACAATATGGGGATGAGGTAGGTAGATTGGATGGGCTATTTACAGATGGGCTGTGTACAGCTGCAGCGATCGGTTAGCTGCTCAGATAGCTGATGTTTAAAGTTAGTGAGGGAAATATGAGTCTCCAGCTTCAGTGATTTTTGTAGTTCGTTCAAGTCATTGGCAGCGGAGAACTGGAAGGAAAGGCGGCCAAAGGAGGTGTTGGCTTTGGGGGTGACCAGTGAGATATACCTGCTGGAGCGCGTGCTACGGGCGGGTGTTGCTATGGTGACCAGTGAGATATACCTGCTGGAGCGTGTGCTACGGGCGGGTGTTGCTATGGTGACCAGTGAGATATACCTGCTGGAGCGTGTGCTACGGGTGGGTGTTGCTATGGTGACCAGCGAGATGTACCTGCTGGAGCGTGTGCTACGAGCGGGTGTTGCTATGGTGACCAGTGAGATATACCTGCTGGAGCGCGTGCTACGAGCGGGTGTTGCTATGGTGACCAGTGAGATATACCTGCTGGAGCGCGTGCTACGGGCGGGTGTTGCTATGGTGACCAGTGAGATATACCTGCTGGAGCGTGTGCTACGGGCGGGTGTTGCTATGGTGACCAGTGAGATATACCTGCTGGAGCGCGTGCTACGGGCGGGTGTTGCTATGGTGACCAGTGAGATATACCTGCTGGAGCGTGTGCTACGGGTGGGTGTTGCTATGGTGACCAGCGAGATGTACCTGCTGGAGCGCGTGCTACGAGCGGGTGTTGCTATGGTGACCAGTGAGATATACCTGCTGGAGCGCGTGCTACCGGTGGGTGTTGCTATGGTGACCAGTGAGATATACCTGCTGGAGCGTGTGCTACGGGTGGGTGTTGCTGTGGTGACCAGCGAGCTGAGATAAGGCGGAGCTTTACCTAGTGGTGAGCTGTGTGTGTGTCTTAGACAGCATTGGCTATAAGTGTAAGTAAGCAGCACTGATATTTGGCATCTCGGTCACGGACAGGTGCTTTCGGAAAGTATTCAGACCCCTTGACTTTTTTTCCACATTTTGTTACGTTACAGCCTTATTCTAAAATGGATTCAATATGTCCTCAGCTATCTACACACACAATACCCCATGATGACATCACAAAAAACCCTATGTTGACATCACAATACCCCAAGATGACATCACAATACCCCATGTTGACATCACAATACCCCATGATGACATCACAATACCCCATGTTGACATCACAATACCCCATGATGACATCACAATACCCCATGTTGACATCACAATACCCCATGTTGACATCACAATACCCCATGTTGACATCACAATACCCCATGCGTGACAAAGTGAAAACAGGTTTTTAGACATTTTTGCAAATGTATTAAAAAAATAATAAACAGAAATACCTTATTTACATAAGTATTCAGACTCGTTGCTATGAGACTCGAAAAATTGAGCTCAGGTGCATCCTGTTTCCATTGATCATCCTTGAGATGTTTCTACAACTTGATTGGTGTCCACCTGTGGTAAATTCAATTGATTTGGAAAGGCAAACACCTGTCTATATAAGGTCCCACAGTTGACAGGGCATGTCAGAGCAAAAACCCAGCCATGAGGTCGAAGGAATTGTCCGTAGAGTTCAGAGACAGGATTGTGTCGAGGCAGAGATCTGGGGGAAGGGTACCAAAACATTTCTGCAGCATTGAAGGTCCCCAAGAACACAGTGGCCTCCATGATTCTGAAATGGAAGAAGTTTGGAACCACCAAGACTCTTCCTAGAGCTGGCCGACCGGCCAAACTGACCAATCAGGGGGAGAAGGGCCTTGGTCAGGGAGGTGACCAGGAACCCAATGGTCACTCTGACAGAGCTCCAGAGTTCCTCTGTGGAGATGAGAGAACCTTCCAGAAGGACAACCATCTCTGCAGCACTCCACCAGTCAGACCTTTATGGTAGAGTGTCCAGACGGAAACCACTTCTCAGTAAAAGGCACATGACAGCTCTCTTGGAGTTTGCCAAAAGGCACCTAAAGGACTCTCAGACCATGAGAAACTAGATTCTCTGGTCTGATGAAACCAAGATTGAAGTATTTGGCCTGAATGCCAAACCTGGCATCAACCATACAGTGAAGGATGGCGGTGGCAGCATCATGCTGTGTGGGATGTTTTTCAGCGGCAGGGACTGGGAGACTAGTCAGGATCGAGGGAAAGATGAACAGAGCAAAGTACAGAGAGGTCCTTGATGAAAACCTGCTCCAGAGCGCTCGGGACCTCAGACTGGGGCGAAGGTTCACCTTCCAACAGGACAACGACCCTAAACACACAGCCAAGACAAGGCTGGAGTGGCTTCGGTACAAGTCTCTGAATGTCCTTGAGTGGCCCAGCCAGAGCCCGGACTTGAACCCGATCGAACATCTCTGGAGAGACCTGAAAATAGCTGTGCAGCGACGCTTTTATTGTGTGTGTGTGTCTGTGTGTCTGTGTGTGTGTGTGACAGTGTGTGTGTCTGTGTGTGTGTGTGACAGTGTGTATGTGTGTTTCAGTGTGTGTGTGTGTGTGTGTGTGTAGTGTGTGTGTGTGTGTGTGTGTGTGTGTGTAGTGTGTGTGTGTGTGTGTGTGTGTGTGTGTGTGTGTGTGTGTGTGTGTGTGTGTGTGTGTGTGTGTACTCACATGGCTGGAGGTGCGGGGGGGTGGTTGTGTGGGAGGGGCCTGGGGGGGGAAGGAAGACAGCATCTGCTGCTGGAAGGCCATGACCTGCATGGTCATCTGCTGAGCCTGGATTACAGTAGGATTACAGTAGGATTACAGTAGGATTACAGTAGGATTACAGTATTATTATAGCAGCTCATCTGCTGAGCCTGGATTACAGTAGGATTACAGTAGGATTACAGTAGGATTACAGTATTATTACTGTAGGATTACAGTATTATTATAGCAGCTCATCTGCTGAGCCTGGATTACAGTAGGATTACAGTAGGATTACAGTAGGATTACAGTATTATTATAGCAGCTCATCTGCTGAGCCTGGATTACAGTAGGATTACAGTAGGATTACAGTAGGATTACAGTATTATTATAGCAGCTCATCTGCTGAGCCTGGATTACAGTAGGATTACAGTATTATTATAGCAGCTCATCTGCTGAGCCTGGATTACAGTAGGATTACAGTATTATTACTGTAGTAATACAGTATTATTACTGTAGGATTACAGTATTATTACTGTAGTAATACAGTAGGATTACAGTAGGATTACAGTAGGATTACAGTAGTATTACTGTAGGATTACTGTAGTAATACAGTATTATTACTGTAGGATTACAGTAGCATTACAGTAGGATTACTGTAGGATTACTGTAGTAATACAGTATTATTACTGTAGTAATACAGTAGGATTACAGTAGTATTACTGTAGTATTACAGTAGGATTACAGTAGTATTACTGTAGTAATACGGTAGGATTACAGTATTATTCCTGTAGGATTACAGTAGGATTACAGTATTATTACTGTAGTATTACAGTAGGATTACAGTATTATTACTGTAGGATTACAGTAGTATTACTGTAGTAATACAGTAGGAATACAGTAGTTTTACTGTAGTAATACAGTAGGATTACAGTATGATTATAGCAGCTTATAGTATATAAGCTGAATCGTACACAACCGGATCCGACATTCGTCGGATGTGGCAGGGCTTGCAAACTTTTACGGACTACAAAGGGAAGCACAGCCGCGAGCTGCCCAGTGACACGAGCGTACCAGACGAGCTAAATAACTTCTAAGCTCGCTTTGAGGCAAGCAACACTGAAGCATGCATGAGAGCATCAGCTGTTCTGGATGACTATGTGATCACGCTCTCCGTAGCCGATGTGAGTGAGACCTTGAAACATGGCAACATTCACAAGGCCGCAGGGCCAGACGGATTACCAGGACGTGTACCCCGAGCGTGCACTGACCAATGTCTTCACTGACATTTTCAACCTCTCCCTGACCGAGTCTGTAATACCAACATGTTTCAAGCAGACCACCATAGTCCCTGTGCCCAAGAACACTAAGGTAACCTGCCTAAATGACTACTGACCCGTAGCACTCACGTCTGTAGTCATGAAGTGCTTTGAAAGGCTGGTCATAGCTCACATCAACACCATCATCCCAGAAACCCTAGATCCACCTAATTTGCATACCGCCTCAACAGATCCAGAGATGATACAATCTCTATTGCACTCCACACTGCCCCTTTCCAACCTGGACAAAAGGAACATCTATGTGAGAATGCTGTTCATTGACTACAGCTCAGCGTTCAACACCATAGTGCCCACAAAGCTCATCACTAAGCTAAGGACCCTGGGACTAAACACCTCCCATCTGCAACTGGATCCTGGACTTCCTGACGGGCCGCCCCCAGGTGGTAAGGGTAGGCAACAACACATCCGCCACGCTGATCCTCAACACGGGGCCCCTCAGGGGTGCGTGCTCAGTCCCCTCCTGTACTCCCTGTTCACCCATGACTGCATGGCCAGGCACGACTCCAACACCATCATTAAATTTGCAGATGACACGACAGTGGTAGGCCTGATCACCGACAACAATGAGACAGCCTATAGGGAGGAGGTCAGAGACCTGGCCGTGTGGTGCCAGGACAACAACCTCTCCCTCAACGTGATCAAGACAAAGGAGATGATTGTGAACTACAGGAAAAGGAGGACTGAGCACGCCCCCATTCTCATCGACGGGGCTGTAGTGGAGCAGGTTGAGAGCTTCAAGTTCCTTGGTGTCCACATCACCAACGAACTATCATGGTCCAAACACATCAAGACAGTGGTGAAGAGGGCACGACAAAACCTATTCCCCCTCAGGAGACTGGAAAAAATTTGGCATGGGTCCTAAGATCCTCAAAAGGTTCGACAGCTGCACAATCGAGAGCATCCTGACTGGTTGCATCACCGCCTGGTATGGCAACTGCTCGGCCTCCGACTACAGAGGGTAGTGCGTACTGCCCAGTACATCACTGGGGCCAAGTTTCCTGCCATCCAGGACCTCTGTACCAGGCAGTGTCAGAGGAAGGCTCAATAAATTGCCAAGACTCCAGCCACCCTAGTCATAGACTGTTCTCTCTGCTACCCCACAGCAAGCGATACCGGAGCAACCAAGTCTAGGTCCAAAAAGCTTCTTAACAGCTTCTACCCCCCAAAACCATAAGACTCCTGAACAGTTGATCAAATGGCTACCCGGACTATTTGCATTGTCCCCACCCTCCATTTTTTACGCCGGCTGCTGTTTATTATCCATGCATAGTCCCTTTACCTCTACCTACATATTACCTCCACTAACCGGTGCCCCCTGCTGTTTATTATCCATGCATAGTCCCTTTACCTCTACCTACATATTACCTCCACTAACCGGTGCCCCCTGCTGTTTATTATCCATGCATAGTCGCTTTACCTCTACCTACATATTACCTCCACTAACCGGTGCCCCCTGCTGTTTATTATCCATGCATAGTCCCATTACCTCTACCTACATATTACCTCCACTAACCGGTGCCCCCTGCTGTTTATTATCCATGCATAGTCCCTTTACCTCTACCTACATATTACCTCCACTAACCGGTGCCCCCTGCTGTTTATTATCCATGCATAGTCCCTTTACCTCTACCTACATATTACCTCCACTAACCGGTGCCCCCCCTGCTGTTTATTATCCATGCATAGTCCCTTAACCTCTACCTACATATTACCTCCACTAACCGGTGCCCCCCTGCTGTTTATTATCCATGCATAGTCCCTTTACCTCTACCTACATATTACCTCCACTAACCGGTGCCCCCTGCTGTTTATTATCCATGCATAGTCACTTTACCTCTACCTACATATTACCTCCACTAACCGGTGCCCCCCCTGCTGTTTATTATCCATGCATAGTCCCTTTACCTCTACCTACATATTACCTCCACTAACCGGTGCCCCCCTGCTGTTTATTATCCATGCATAGTCCCATTACCTCTACCTACATATTACCTCCACTAACCGGTGCCCCCTGCTGTTTATTATCCATGCATAGTCCCTTTACCTCTACCTACATATTACCTCCACTAACCGGTGCCCCCCTGCTGTTTATTATCCATGCATAGTCCCTTTACCTCTACCTACATATTACCTCCACTAACCGGTGCCCCCCCTGCTGTTTATTATCCATGCATAGTCCCGTTACCTCTACCTACATATTACCTCCACTAACCGGTGCCCCCCTGCTGTTTATTATCCATGCATAGTCCCTTTACCTCTACCTACATATTACCTCCACTAACCGGTGCCCCCTGCTGTTTATTATCCATGCATAGTCCCTTTACCTCTACCTACATATTACCTCCACTAACCGGTGCCCCCTGCTGTTTATTATCCATGCATAGTCCCTTTACCTCTACCTACATATTACCTCCACTAACCGGTGCCCCCCTGCTGTTTATTATCCATGCATAGTCCCTTTACCTCTACCTACATATTACCTCCACTAACCGGTGCCCCCCTGCTGTTTATTATCCATGCATAGTCCCTTTACCTCTACCTACATATTACCTCCACTAACCGGTGCCCCCTGCTGTTTATTATCCATGCATAGTCCCTTTACCTCTACCTACATATTACCTCCACTAACCGGTGCCCCCTGCTGTTTATTATCCATGCATAGTCCCTTTACCTCTACCTACATATTACCTCCACTAACCGGTGCCCCCCCTGCTGTTTATTATCCATGCATAGTCCCTTTACCTCTACCTACATATTACCTCCACTAACCGGTGCCCCCCCTGCTGTTTATTATCCATGCATAGTCCCTTTACCTCTACCTACATATTACCTCCACTAACCGGTGCCCCCCCTGCTGTTTATTATCCATGCATAGTCCCTTTACCTCTACCTACATATTACCTCCACTAACCGGTGCCCCCTGCTGTTTATTATCCATGCATATTCCCTTTACCTCTACCTACATATTACCTCCACTAACCGGTGCCCCCTGCTGTTTATTATCCATGCATAGTCCCTTTACCTCTACCTACATATTACCTCCACTAACCGGTGCCCCCTGCTGTTTATTATCCATGCATAGCCCCATTACCTCTACCTACATATTACCTCCACTAACCGGTGCCCCCTGCTGTTTATTATCCATGCATAGCCCCATTACCTCTACCTACATATTACCTCCACTAACCGGTGCCCCCCCTGCTGTTTATTATCCATGCATAGTCCCTTTACCTCTACCTACATATTACCTCCACTAACCGGTGCCCCCTGCTGTTTATTATCCATGCATAGCCCCATTACCTCTACCTACATATTACCTCCACTAACCGGTGCCCCCCCTGCTGTTTATTATCCATGCATAGTCCCTTTACCTCTACCTACATATTACCTCCACTAACCGGTGCCCCCTGCTGTTTATTATCCATGCATAGTCCCTTTACCTCTACCTACATATTACCTCCACTAACCGGTGCCCCCCCTGCTGTTTATTATCCATGCATAGTCCCTTTACCTCTACCTACATATTACCTCCACTAACCGGTGCCCCCCCCTGCTGTTTATTATCCATGCATAGTCCCTTTACCTCTACCTACATATTACCTCCACTAACCGGTGCCCCCCTGCTGTTTATTATCCATGCATAGTCCCTTTACCTCTACCTACATATTACCTCCACTAACCGGTGCCCCCTGCTGTTTATTATCCATGCATAGCCCCTTTACCTCTACCTACATATTACCTCCACTAACCGGTGCCCCCTGCTGTTTATTATCCATGCATAGCCCCTTTACCTCTACCTACATATTACCTCCACTAACCGGTGCCCCCCCTGCTGTTTATTATCCATGCATAGTCCCTTTACCTCTACCTACATATTACCTCCACTAACCGGTGCCCCCCTGCTGTTTATTATCCATGCATAGTCCCTTTACCTCTACCTACATATTACCTCCACTAACCGGTGCCCCCTGCTGTTTATTATCCATGCATAGTCCCTTTACCTCTACCTACATATTACCTCCACTAACCGGTGCCCCCCTGCTGTTTATTATCCATGCATAGCCCCTTTACCTCTACCTACATATTACCTCCACTAACCGGTGCCCCCCCTGCTGTTTATTATCCATGCATAGTCCCTTTACCTCTACCTACATATTACCTCCACTAACCGGTGCCCCCCCTGCTGTTTATTATCCATGCATAGTCCCTTTACCTCTACCTACATATTACCTCCACTAACCGGTGCCCCCTGCTGTTTATTATCCATGCATAGTCCCGTTACCTCTACCTACATATTACCTCCACTAACCGGTGCCCCCCTGCTGTTTATTATCCATGCATAGTCCCTTTACCTCTACCTACATATTACCTCCACTAACCGGTGCCCCCTGCTGTTTATTATCCATGCATATTCCCTTTACCTCTACCTACATATTACCTCCACTAACCGGTGCCCCCCCTGCTGTTTATTATCCATGCATAGTCCCGTTACCTCTACCTACATATTACCTCCACTAACCGGTGCCCCCCTGCTGTTTATTATCCATGCATAGTCCCTTTACCTCTACCTACATATTACCTCCACTAACCGGTGCCCCCTGCTGTTTATTATCCATGCATAGTCCCTTTACCTCTACCTACATATTACCTCCACTAACCGGTGCCCCCCCTGCTGTTTATTATCCATGCATAGTCCCTTTACCTCTACCTACATATTACCTCCACTAACCGGTGCCCCCCTGCTGTTTATTATCCATGCATAGTCCCTTTACCTCTACCTACATATTACCTCCACTAACCGGTGCCCCCCTGCTGTTTATTATCCATGCATAGTCCCTTTACCTCTACCTACATATTACCTCCACTAACCGGTGCCCCCTGCTGTTTATTATCCATGCATAGTCCCTTTACCTCTACCTACATATTACCTCCACTAACCGGTGCCCCCCTGCTGTTTATTATCCATGCATAGTCCCTTTACCTCTACCTACATATTACCTCCACTAACCGGTGCCCCCTGCTGTTTATTATCCATGCATAATCCCATTACCTCTACCTACATATTACCTCCACTAACCGGTGCCCCCCTGCTGTTTATTATCCATGCATAGTCCCTTTACCTCTACCTACATATTACCTCCACTAACCGGTGCCCCCTGCTGTTTATTATCCATGCATAGTCCCGTTACCTCTACCTACATATTACCTCCACTAACCGGTGCCCCCCCTGCTGTTTATTATCCATGCATAGTCCCTTTACCTCTACCTACATATTACCTCCACTAACCGGTGCCCCCCTGCTGTTTATTATCCATGCATAATCCCATTACCTCTACCTACATATTACCTCCACTAACCGGTGCCCCCTGCTGTTTATTATCCATGCATAGTCCCTTTACCTCTACCTACATATTACCTCCACTAACCGGTGCCCCCTGCTGTTTATTATCCATGCATAGTCCCGTTACCTCTACCTACATATTACCTCCACTAACCGGTGCCCCCCCTGCTGTTTATTATCCATGCATAGTCCCTTTACCTCTACCTACATATTACCTCCACTAACCGGTGCCCCCTGCTGTTTATTATCCATGCATAGTCCCTTTACCTCAACCTACATATTACCTCCACTAACCGGTGCCCCCCTGCTGTTTATTATCCATGCATAGTCCCTTTACCTCTACCTACATATTACCTCCACTAACCGGTGCCCCCTGCTGTTTATTATCCATGCATAGTCCCTTTACCTCTACCTACATATTACCTCCACTAACCGGTGCCCCCCCTGCTGTTTATTATCCATGCATAGTCCCTTTACCTCTACCTACATATTACCTCCACTAACCGGTGCCCCCTGCTGTTTATTATCCATGCATAGTCCCTTTACCTCTACCTACATATTACCTCCACTAACCGGTGCCCCCCTGCTGTTTATTATCCATGCATAGTCCCTTTACCTCTACCTACATATTACCTCCACTAACCGGTGCCCCCTGCTGTTTATTATCCATGCATAGTCCCTTAACCTCTACCTACATATTACCTCCACTAACCGGTGCCCCCTGCTGTTTATTATCCATGCATATTCCCTTTACCTCTACCTACATATTACCTCCACTAACCGGTGCCCCCTGCTGTTTATTATCCATGCATAGTCCCTTTACCTCTACCTACATATTACCTCCACTAACCGGTGCCCCCTGCTGTTTATTATCCATGCATAGTCCCTTTACCTCTACCTACATATTACCTCCACTAACCGGTGCCCCCTGCTGTTTATTATCCATGCATAGTCCCTTTACCTCTACCTACATATTACCTCCACTAACCGGTGCCCCCTGCTGTTTATTATCCATGCATAGTCCCATTACCTCTACCTACATATTACCTCCACTAACCGGTGCCCCCTGCTGTTTATTATCCATGCATAGTCCCATTACCTCTACCTACATATTACCTCCACTAACCGGTGCCCCCCCCCTGCTGTTTATTATCCATGCATAGTCCCTTTACCTCTACCTACATATTACCTCCACTAACCGGTGCCCCCTGCTGTTTATTATCCATGCATAGTCCCTTTACCTCTACCTACATATTACCTCCACTAACCGGTGCCCCCTGCTGTTTATTATCCATGCATAGTCCCTTTACCTCTACCTACATATTACCTCCACTAACCGGTGCCCCCCTGCTGTTTATTATCCATGCATAGTCCCTTTACCTCTACCTACATATTACCTCCACTAACCGGTGCCCCCCCTGCTGTTTATTATCCATGCATAGTCCCTTTACCTCTACCTACATATTACCTCCACTAACCGGTGCCCCCCCGCTGTTTATTATCCATGCATAGTCCCTTTACCTCTACCTACATATTACCTCCACTAACCGGTGCCCCCCTGCTGTTTATTATCCATGCATAGCCCCATTACCTCTACCTACATATTACCTCCACTAACCGGTGCCCCCCTGCTGTTTATTATCCATGCATAGTCCCTTAACCTCTACCTACATATTACCTCCACTAACCGGTGCCCCCTGCTGTTTATTATCCATGCATAGTCCCTTTACCTCTACCTACATATTACCTCCACTAACCGGTGCCCCCCTGCTGTTTATTATCCATGCATAGTCCCTTTACCTCTACCTACATATTACCTCCACTAACCGGTGCCCCCTGCTGTTTATTATCCATGCATAGTCCCTTTACCTCTACCTACATATTACCTCCACTAACCGGTGCCCCCCTGCTGTTTATTATCCATGCATAGTCCCTTTACCTCTACCTACATATTACCTCCACTAACCGGTGCCCCCTGCTGTTTATTATCCATGCATAGTCCCTTTACCTCTACCTACATATTACCTCCACTAACCGGTGCCCCCCTGCTGTTTATTATCCATGCATAGTCCCTTTACCTCTACCTACATATTACCTCCACTAACCGGTGCCCCCCTGCTGTTTATTATCCATGCATAGTCCCTTTACCTCTACCTACATATTACCTCCACTAACCGGTGCCCCCCTGCTGTTTATTATCCATGCATAGTCCCTTTACCTCTACCTACATATTACCTCCACTAACCGGTGCCCCCTGCTGTTTATTATCCATGCATAGTCCCTTTACCTCTACCTACATATTACCTCCACTAACCGGTGCCCCCTGCTGTTTATTATCCATGCATAGTCCCTTTACCTCTACCTACATATTACCTCCACTAACCGGTGCCCCCCTGCTGTTTATTATCCATGCATAGTCCCTTTACCTCTACCTACATATTACCTCCACTAACCGGTGCCCCCCTGCTGTTTATTATCCATGCATAGTCCCTTTACCTCTACCTACATATTACCTCCACTAACCGGTGCCCCCTGCTGTTTATTATCCATGCATAGTCCCTTTACCTCTACCTACATATTACCTCCACTAACCGGTGCCCCCCTGCTGTTTATTATCCATGCATAGTCCCTTTACCTCTACCTACATATTACCTCCACTAACCGGTGCCCCCCCTGCTGTTTATTATCCATGCATAGTCCCGTTACCTCTACCTACATATTACCTCCACTAACCGGTGCCCCCCCTGCTGTTTATTATCCATGCATAGTCCCTTTACCTCTACCTACATATTACCTCCACTAACCGGTGCCCCCCTGCTGTTTATTATCCATGCATAGTCCCTTTACCTCTACCTACATATTACCTCCACTAACCGGTGCCCCCCTGCTGTTTATTATCCATGCATAGTCCCTTTACCTCTACCTACATATTACCTCCACTAACCGGTGCCCCCCGCTGTTTATTATCCATGCATAGTCCCTTTACCTCTACCTACATATTACCTCCACTAACCGGTGCCCCCTGCTGTTTATTATCCATGCATAGTCCCTTTACCTCTACCTACATATTACCTCCACTAACCGGTGCCCCCTGCTGTTTATTATCCATGCATAGTCCCTTTACCTCTACCTACATATTACCTCCACTAACCGGTGCCCCCCTGCTGTTTATTATCCATGCATAGTCCCTTTACCTCTACCTACATATTACCTCCACTAACCGGTGCCCCCTGCTGTTTATTATCCATGCATAGTCCCTTTACCTCTACCTACATATTACCTCCACTAACCGGTGCCCCCCTGCTGTTTATTATCCATGCATAGTCCCTTTACCTCTACCTACATATTACCTCCACTAACCGGTGCCCCCTGCTGTTTATTATCCATGCATAGTCCCTTTACCTCTACCTACATATTACCTCCACTAACCGGTGCCCCCTGCTGTTTATTATCCATGCATAGTCCCTTTACCTCTACCTACATATTACCTCCACTAACCGGTGCCCCCTGCTGTTTATTATCCATGCATAGTCCCTTTACCTCTACCTACATATTACCTCCACTAACCGGTGCCCCCTGCTGTTTATTATCCATGCATAGTCCCTTTACCTCTACCTACATATTACCTCCACTAACCGGTGCCCCCCCTGCTGTTTATTATCCATGCATAGTCCCTTTACCTCTACCTACATATTACCTCCACTAACCGGTGCCCCCCTGCTGTTTATTATCCATGCATAGTCCCTTTACCTCTACCTACATATTACCTCCACTAACCGGTGCCCCCCTGCTGTTTATTATCCATGCATAGTCCCTTTACCTCTACCTACATATTACCTCCACTAACCGGTGCCCCCCTGCTGTTTATTATCCATGCATAGTCCCTTTACCTCTACCTACATATTACCTCCACTAACCGGTGCCCCCTGCTGTTTATTATCCATGCATAGTCCCTTTACCTCTACCTACATATTACCTCCACTAACCGGTGCCCCCTGCTGTTTATTATCCATGCATAGTCCCTTTACCTCTACCTACATATTACCTCCACTAACCGGTGCCCCCTGCTGTTTATTATCCATGCATAGTCCCTTTACCTCTACCTACATATTACCTCCACTAACCGGTGCCCCCTGCTGTTTATTATCCATGCATAGTCACTTTACCTCTACCTACATATTACCTCCACTAACCGGTGCCCCCCCTGCTGTTTATTATCCATGCATAGTCCCTTTACCTCTACCTACATATTACCTCCACTAACCGGTGCCCCCTGCTGTTTATTATCCATGCATAGTCCCTTTACCTCTACCTACATATTACCTCCACTAACCGGTGCCCCCCCTGCACATTGACTCTGTACCCCCTGTATATCGCCTCGCTACTGACTTTATTATTGCTCTTTAATTATTATTATTATTGTTTTTTTTTAAAATATATATATTTTTGTATTAATATTTATTTGTTCTTATTATTTAAAAAAAAAAAAATAATAATAATTTTTCTTTCAGTACAGTTTATTTTGGAAAAAATACTTTCTTCAGTAAGCATTTCACTGTAAGAACCTAGACCTGTTGTATTCGGCGCTTTTGACAAATAAAATTTGATTTTGATTTTGAAAACTGAACAAAAATATAAATATTTTACTGAATTACAGTTCATAGAAGAAAATCAGTCAATTGAGATTAATTCATTAGGCCCTAATCTATGGATTTCACATGACTGGGCAGGGGCGCAGCCATGGGTGACCCTGGGAGGGCAATAGGCCCAACCATTTGGGGAGCCAAGTCTTGCCAATCAGAATGAGTTTTTCCCTAGAAAACAGGTTTTATTACAGACAGAAATAATCCTCAGCACCCCCTTCCTCCTCAGACAATCCCGCAGGTGAAGAAGTCGGATATGGAGGTCCTGGGTTGGCGTGGTTACACGTGGTCTGCGGTTGGACGTACTGCTAAATTCTCTGAAATGTCGTTGGAGGCGGCTTATGGTAGAGAAATGAACAAGTCACATTTTGGGCAACACCTCTGTTGGACATTCCTGCAGTCAGCATACCAATTGCACGCTCTGTGGCATTGTGTTGTTGTGACAAAACGGCACATTTTAGGAGTGGCCTTTTATTGTCCCCCAGCACGAGGTGCACCTGTGTAATGATCATGCTGTTTTAATCAGCTTCTTGATATGCCACACCTGTCAGGTGGATGGATTATCTTGACAAAGGAAAAAAATGCTCACTAACTAACAGGGATGTAATCAAATTTCTGCACAAAATTTAGGAGAAAGACGCATTTTGGTGCGTACGGAACATTTCTGGGATCTTTTATATCAGCTCATGAAACATGGGAACCAACATGTTTACGTGTTTTTGGTCAGTATAGTATAATGAGACAAACCAGTATGATGGCTTGCTGGTTGATGATAGTCTGCTGCTGCTGAGCCATCCCTGTCTGGTCTGGAGAACCTGGAGTAACAGACAGACAGAAGGTAACAGACAGACAGACAGGTTGAGTAACAAAAAAGCAGACAGGAGGAACAGAAGACAGACAGTTTCTGGAGAACATGGAGTAACAGACAGACAGACAGTTTCAGGAGAACATGGAGTAACAGACAGACAGACAGGTTCTGGAGAAACAGACAGACAGACAGTTTCTGGAGAACATGGAGTAACAGACAGACAGACAGGTTCTGGAGAACATGGAGGAACAGACAGACAGACAGGTTCTGGAGAACCAGACAGACAGACAGGTTCTGGAGAAACAGACAGACAGACAGTTTCTGGAGAACCTGGAGTAACAGACAGACAGACAGGTTCTGGAGAACCAGACAGACAGACAGGTTCTGGAGAACCTGGAGTAACAGACAGACAGACAGGTTCTGGAGAACCAGACAGACAGACAGGTTCTGGAGAACCTGGAGTAACAGACAGACAGACAGGTTCTGGAGAACATGGAGTAACAGACAGACAGACAGGTTCTGGAGAACCAGACAGACAGACAGTTTCTGGAGAAACAGACAGACAGACAGTTTCTGGAGAACCTGGAGTAACAGACAGACAGACAGGTTCTGGAGAACCAGACAGACAGACAGGTTCTGGAGAAACAGACAGGCAGACAGGTTCTGGAGAAACAGACAGGCAGACAGGTTCTGGAGGACCTGGAGGAACAGACAGACAGACAGTTTCTGGAGAACCAGACAGACAGACAGGTTCTGGAGAACCTGGAGTAACAGACAGACAGACAGGTTCTGGAGAACATGGAGTAACAGACAGACAGACAGGTTCTGGAGAACCAGACAGACAGACAGTTTCTGGAGAAACAGACAGACAGACAGTTTCTGGAGAACCTGGAGTAACAGACAGACAGACAGGTTCTGGAGAACCAGACAGACAGACAGGTTCTGGAGAAACAGACAGACAGACAGACAGGTTCTGGAGAAACAGACAGACAGACAGTTTCAACACAACTAGAAACAACCGTCCTCCTCTGGAGATACAAATAGATAAACACACACGGGGTAGGGTCCAGGGTAGGGTCCAGGGTAGGGTCCAGGGTAGGGTTCAGGGTAGGGTCCAGGGTAGGGTTCAGGGTAGGGTAGGGTAGGGTGCAGGGTAGGGTTCAGGGTAGGGTGCAGGGTAGGGTCCAGGGTAGGGTTGAGGGTAGGGGGCAGGGTAGGGTCCAGGGTAGGGTTGAGGGTAGGATCGGGGTAGGGTACAGGGTAGGGTTCAAGGTAGGGTTCAGGGTAGGGTGCAGGATAGGGTTCAGCGTAGGGTAGGGTGGGGAACAGGGTAGGGTTCAGGGTAGGGTACAGGGTAGAGACAGGGTAGGGTTCAGGGTAGGGTACAGGGTAGAGACAGGGTAGGGTCAGGGTAGGGTGCAGGGTAGAGTGCAGGGTAGGTAACAGGGTAGGGTTCAGGGTAGGGTTCAGGGTAGGGTACAGGGTAGGGTACAGGGTAGAGACAGGGTAGGGACAGGGTAGGGTACAGGGTAGAGTACAGGGTAGGGGAGGGTAGGATTCAGGGTAGGGTGCAGGGTAGGGTAAGGGTAGTGTTCAGGGTAGGGTTCAGGGTAGGGTCGGGGTAGGGTAGGGTAGGGTTCAGGGTAGGGTAGGGTAGGGTTCAGGGTAGAGACAGGGTAGGGTCAGGGTAGAGTACAGGGTAGGGTACAGGGTAGGGTTCAGGGTAGGGTTCAGGGTAGGGTAAGGGTAGGGGCGGGGTAGGGTGCAGGGTAGGGGGGGAAAGACAGGGTAGGGTCAGGGTAGGGTTCAAGGTAGGGTCAGGGTAGGGTTCAGGGTAGGGTACAGGGTAGGGAGAGGGTAGGGTTCAGGGTAGGGTGCTGGGTAGGGTAGAGGGTAGGTTCAGGGTAGGGTGAAGGGTAGGGTACAGGGTAGGGTACAGGGTAGAGACAGGGTAGGGACAGGGTAGGGTAGAGGGTAGAGTACAGGGTAGGGGAAGGGTAGGATTCAGGGTAGGGTGCAGGGTAGGGTACAGGGTAGTGTTCAGGGTAGGGTTCAGGGTAGGGTCGGGGTAGGGTACAGGGTAGGGTTCAGGGTAGAGACAGGGTAGGGTTCAGGGTAGGGTCCAGGGTAGGGTACAGGGTAGAGACAGGGTAGGGTAAGTGTAGGGTACAGGGTAGAGTACAGGGTAGAGTACAGGGTAGGGTTCAGGGTAGGGTTCAGGGTAGGGTCAGGGTAGGGGCGGGGTAGGGTGCAGGGTAGGGGGGGGGGAAAGACAGGGTAGGGACAGGGTAGGGTTCAAGGTAGGGTCAGGGTAGGGTTCAGGGTAGGGTACAGGGTAGGGAGAGGGTAGGGTTCAGGGTAGGGTGCTGGGTAGGGTAGAGGGTAGGTTCAGGGTAGGGCCGGGTAGGGTACAGGGTAGGGACAGGTTAGGGTACAGGGTAGGGACAGGGTAGGGGAAGGGTAGGCTTCAGGGTAGGGTGAAGGGTATGGTGGAGGGTATGGACAGGGTAGGGTGAGGGTAGGGCCAGGGTAGGGTTCAGGGTATGGTACAGGGTAGGGTACAGGGTTAGTGTCTGATTCAGTAGGGTACAGGGTAGGGTAGAGGGTTAGTGTCTGATTCAGTAGGGTACAGGGTAGGGTAGGGGGTAGGGTGGAGGGCAGGGCAGGGGACAGGGTAGGGTTACGGCCAGGGTACAGGGCAGGGTACAGGGCATGGTGCAGGGCAGGGTACAGGGCAGGGTACAGGGTAGGGTACAGGGTAGGGTGCGGGGCAGGGTATAGGGCAGGGTACAGGGTAGGGTAGAGGGCAGGGTACAGGGTAGGGTCCAGGGCAGGGTACAGGGCAGGGTACAGGATAGGGTCCAGGGCAGGGTACAGGGCAGGGTACAGGGCAGGGTACAGGGTAGGGTAAGGGCAGGGTACAGGGCAGGGTACAGGGTAGGGTACAGGGCAGGGTACAGGGTAGGGTGCAGGGTAGGGTCCAGGGCAGGGTACAGGGCAGGGTACAGGGTAGGGTAAGGGCAGGGTGCAGGGTAGGGTAGAGGGCAGGGACCAGGGTAGGGTCCAGGGAAGGGTACAGGGCAGGGTACAGGGTAGGGTAGAGGGCAGGGTGCAGGGTAGGGTGGAGTGCAGGGTAGAGGGCAGGGTACAGGGCAGGGTCCAGGGTAGGGTAGAGTGCAGGGTAGAGGGCAGGGTACAGGGCAGGGTCCAGGGCAGGGTACAGGGCAGGGTCCAGGGTAGGGTAGGGTAGGGTCCAGGGTAGGGTAGAGGGCAGGGTGCAGGGTAGGGTAGAGTGCAGGGTAGAGGGCAGGGTACAGGGCAGGGTCCAGGGCAGGGTACAGGGCAGGGTACAGGGCAGGGTCCAGGGCAGGGTACAGGGCAGGGTCCAGGGTAGGGTAGAGTGCAGGGTAGAGGGCAGGGTACAGGGCAGGGTCCAGGGCAGGGTACAGGGCAGGGTACAGGGTAGGGTAGAGGGCAGGGTGCAGGGTAGGGTAGAGTGCAGGGTAGGGGAGGGTAGAGGGCAGGGTGCAGGGTAGGGTAGAGTGCAGGGTAGAGGGCAGGGTACAGGGCAGGGTACAGGGCAGGGTCCAGGGTAGGGTAGAGTGCAGGGTAGAGGGCAGGGTACAGGGCAGGGTCCAGGGCAGGGTACAGGGCAGGGTCCAGGGTAGGGTTCAGTAACACTGCATGCTAAGATGATAAACACACTAACACGCCGTGGCCAAGCATGTGTGCCACGCCCATACCTGGCATCACACCTGGCATCAGAGGTAGACCTGGCATGGAAGGCATGAGGGGCATCCCATGGAGGGGGGGCATGGCAAGGGGAGGGGCAGCAGGGGGTGAAGCAGGAGGAGGAGGCTGGGTGTGGTAGGGGTGGTGGGCAGCAGGGGTTGAAGCAGGAGGGGGAGGCTGGGTGTGGTAGGGGTGGTAGGTAGCAGGGGGTGAAGCAGGAGGGGGAGGCTGGGTGTGGTAGGGGTGGTAGGTAGCAGGAGGTGAAGCAGGAGGGGGAGGCTGGGTGTGGTAGGGGTGGTGGGCAGCAGGGGGTGAAGCAGGAGGGGGAGGCTGGGTGTGGTAGGGGTGGTGGGCAGCAGGGGTTGAAGCAGGAGGGGGAGGCTGGGTGTGGTAGGGGTGGTGGGCAGCAGGAGGTGAAGCAGGAGGAGGAGGCTGGGTGTGGTAGGGGTGGTGGTACTGATGGTGTGAGGGGCTTGGCATTGTGGGTATAGGAGGTATCATCCCTCCCATCACTGGAAGCACTGGCACAGCTGGGCAGCAGACAGACAGGAGACAGGGTTAGGATACAGCTGGGCAGACAGACAGACAGGAGACAGGGTTAGGATACAGCTGGGCAGACAGACAGACAGGAGACAGGGTTAGGATACAGCTGGGCAGCAGACAGACAGGAGACAGGGTTAGGATACAGCTGGGCAGACAGACAGACAGGAGACAGGGTTAGGATACAGCTGGGCAGCAGACAGACAGGAGACAGGGTTAGGATACAGCTGGGCAGACAGACAGGAGACAGGGTTAGGATACAGCTGGGCAGCAGACAGACAGGAGACAGGGTTAGGATACAGCTGGGCAGCAGACAGACAGGAGACAGGGTTAGGATACAGCTGGGCAGCAGACAGACAGACAGGAGACAGGGTTAGGATACAGCTGGGCAGACAGACAGACAGGAGACAGGGTTAGGATACAGCTGGGCAGCAGACAGACAGGAGACAGGGTTAGGATACAGCTGGGCAGCAGACAGACAGACAGGAGACAGGGTTAGGATACAGCTGGGCAGCAGACAGACAGGAGACAGGGTTAGGATACAGCTGGGCAGCAGACAGACAGGAGACAGGGTTAGGATACAGCTGGGCAGCAGACAGACAGGAGACAGGGTTAGGATACAGCTGGGCAGCAGACAGACAGGAGACAGGGTTAGGATACAGCTGGGCAGCAGACAGACAGGAGACAGGGTTAGGATACAGCTGGGCAGACAGACAGGAGACAGGGTTAGGATACAGCTGGGCAGACAGACAGGAGACAGGGTTAGGATACAGCTGGGCAGCAGACAGACAGGAGACAGGGTTAGGATACAGCTGGGCAGACAGACAGACAGGAGACAGGGTTAGGATACAGCTGGGCAGACAGACAGGAGACAGGGTTAGGATACAGCTGGGCAGCAGACAGACAGGAGACAGGGTTAGGATACAGCTGGGCAGCAGACAGACAGACAGGGTTAGGATACAGCTGGGCAGCAGACAGACAGGAGACAGGGTTAGGATACAGCTGGGCAGCAGACAGACAGGAGACAGGGTTAGGATACAGCTGGGCAGACAGACAGGAGACAGGGTTAGGATACAGCTGGGCAGCAGACAGACAGGAGACAGGGTTAGGATACAGCTGGGCAGCAGACAGACAGGAGACAGGGTTAGGATACAGCTGGGCAGCAGACAGACAGGAGACAGGGTTAGGATACAGCTGGGCAGACAGACAGGAGACAGGGTTAGGATACAGCTGGGCAGACAGACAGACAGGAGACAGGGTTAGGATACAGCTGGGCAGCAGACAGACAGGAGACAGGGTTAGGATACAGCTGGGCAGCAGACAGACAGGAGACAGGGTTAGGATACAGCTGGGCAGACAGACAGACAGGAGACAGGGTTAGGATACAGCTGGGCAGCAGACAGACAGACAGGAGACAGGTTTAGGATACAGCTGGGCAGCAGACAGACAGACAGGAGACAGGGTTAGGGTACCAGAGGACAGATTTAGGGCACAGCTTTGAGATGAAAACAGGGTTTAGCGTTTAGGGCAAAGCACCAGGACTTTCTGAACGGAAACTTCATCTCACAAAAAAGAAAATCGTAACATCTGAACATAAAACCGACCCCTGAATAATTAGATATCACTGAAGACACTTCCAGGTTTATTATGTATGAGATCAGATAGAGAGGGCTGGTTTAAACAGGGACACAGAGAGAGAGAGAGAGAGAGAGAGAGACAGAGAGAGAGAGAGAGAGAGAGAGAGAGAGAGAGAGAGAGAGAGAGAGAGAGAGAGAGAGAGAGAGAGAGAGAGAGAGAGAGAGAGAGAGAGAGAGAGAGACAGAGAGAGAGAGAGAGAGAGAGAGAGAGAGGGACAGAGAGAGAGAGAGGGACAGAGAGAGAGAGGCCTATGTTGTGTTGCTACCATGTTGTTGTTGTGTTGTGTTTCTACCATGTTGTGTTTCTACCATGTTGTGTTTCTACCATGTTGTGTTGTCATGTTGTGTTGCTGCCATGTTGTGTTTCTACCATGTTGTGTTGCTACCATGTTGTGTTGCTACCATGTTGTGTTACTACCATGTTGTGTTGTCATGTTGTGTTTCTACCATGCTGTGTTGTCATGTTGTGTTGCTGCCATGTTGTGTTTCTACCATGTTGTGTTGCTACCATGTTGTGTTGCTACCATGTTGTGTTACTACCATGTTGTGTTGTCATGTTGTGTTGCTACCATGTTGTTGTCATGTTGTGTTGCTACCATGCTGTGTTGTCATGTTGTGTTACTACCATGCTGTGTTGTCATGTTGTGTTGCTACCATGTTGTTGTCATGTTGTGTTGCTACCATGCTGTGTTGTCATGTTGTGTTCCTACCATGTTGTTGTCATGTTGTGTTCCTACCATGTTGTTGTCATGTTGTGTTGCTACCATGTTGTTGTCATGTTGTGATGCTACCATGCTGTGTTGTCATGTGTTGCTGCCATTTTGTGTTTCTACCATGTTGTGTTGTCATGTTGTGTTTCTACCATGTTGTGTTGTCATGTTGTGTTTCTACCATGTTGTTGTCATGTTGTCTTGCTACCATGCTGTGTTATCATGTTGTGTTGCTACCATGTTGTTGTCATGTTGTGTTTCTACCATGCTGTGTTGTCATGTTGTGTTGCTACCATGCTGTGTTGTCATGTTGTGATGCTACCATGTTGTGTTTCTACCATGTTGTGTTGTCATGTTGTGTTTCTACCATGTTGTGTTGCCATGTTGTGTTGCTACCAATCTGTGTTGTCATGTTGTGTTTCTACCATGTTGTGTTGTCATGTTGTGTTTCTACCATGTTGTTGTCATGTTGTCTTGCTACCATGCTGTGTTATCATGTTGTGTTGCTACCATGTTGTTGTCATGTTGTGTTTCTACCATGCTGTGTTGTCATGTGTTTCTGCCATGTTGTGTTGCTACCATGTTGTGTTGTCATGTTGTGTTTCTACCATGTTGTGTTGCCATGTTGTGTTGCTACCAATCTGTGTTGTCATGTTGTGTTTCTACCATGCTGTGTTGTCATGTTGTGTTGCTACCATGTTGTTGTCATGCTGTGTTGCTACCATGCTGTGTTGTCATGTTGTGTTGCTACCATGTTGTTGTCATGTTGTGTTGCTACCATGCTGTGTTGTCATGTGTTGCTGCCATGTTGTGTTTCTACCATTTTGTGTTGTCATGTTGTGTTTCTACCATGTTGTGTTGCCATGTTGTGTTGCTACCATGCTGTGTTGTCATGTTGTGTTTCTACCATGCTGTGTTGTCATGTGATGCTACCATGTTGTGTTTCTACCATGCTGTGTTGTCATGTTGTGTTGCTACCACGCTGTGTTGCTACCATGTTGTTGTCATGTTGTGTTTCTACCATGCTGTGTTGTCAGAGCCCCAGGACAGCAACACAACCAGACCCCACAGAGCCCCAGGACAGCAACACAAACAGGACAGCAACACAAACAGACCCCACAGAGCCCCAGGACAGCAACACAAACAGACCCCACAGAGCCCCAGGACAGCAACACAACCAGACCCCACAGAGCCCCAGGACAGCAACACAAACAGACCCCACAGAGTCCCAGGACAGCAACACAAACAGAGCCCACAGAGCCCCAGGACAGCAACACAAACAGACCCCACAGAGCCCCAGGACAGCAACACAAACACACCCCACAGAGCCCCAGGACAGCAACACAAACAGACCCCACAGAGCTCCAGGACAGCAACACAAACAGACCCCACAGAGCCCCAGGACAGCAACACAACCAGACCCCACAGAGCCCCAGGACAGCAACACAAACAGACCCCACAGAGCCCCAGGACAGCAACACAAACAGGACAGCAACACAAACAGACCCCACAGAGCCCCAGGACAGCAACACAACTAGACCCCACAGAGCCCCAGGACAGCAACACAAACAGACCCCACAGAGCCCCAGGACAGCAACACAATCAGACCCCACAGAGCCCCAGGACAGCAACACAATTAGACCCCACAGAGCCCCAGGACAGCAACACAAACAGACCCCACAGAGCCCCAGGACAGCAACACAAACAGACCCCACAGAGCCCCAGGACAGCAACACAAACAGACCCCACAGAGCCCCAGGACAGCAACACAAACAGACCCCACAGAGCCCCAGGACAGCAACACAACTAGACCCCACAGAGCCCCAGGACAGCAACACAAACAGACCCCACAGAGCCCCAGGACAGCAACACAATCAGACCCCACAGAGCCCCAGGACAGCAACACAAACAGACCCCACAGAGCCCCAGGACAGCAACACAAACCGACCCCACAGAGCCCCAGGACAGCAACACAAACAGACCCCACAGAGCCCCAGGACAGCAACACAAACAGACCCCACAGAGCCCCAGGACAGCAACACAAACAGACCCCACAGAGCCCCAGGACAGCAACACAAACAGACCCCACAGAGCCCCAGGACAGCAACACAAACAGACCCCACAGAGCCCCAGGACAGCAACACAAACAGATCCAACCAAATCACGAGAAAACAAAAAGATAATTACTTGACACATTGGAAAGAATTAACAAAAAATCCGAGCAAACTAGAATGCTATTTGTCCCTAAACAGAGAGGACACAGTGGCAGAATACCTGACCACTGTGACTGACCCAAACTTAAGGAAAGCTTTGACTATGTACAGACTCAGTGAGCATAGCCTTGCTATTGAGAAAGGCCGCCGTAGGCAGACCTGGGCTCTCAAGAGAAGACAGGCTATGTGCAACACTGCCCACAAAAATGAGGTGGAAACTGAGCTGCACTTCCTAACCTCCTGCCCAAATGTATGACCATATTAGAGACACATATTTCCTTCAGATTACACAGATCCACAAAGAATTAGAAAACAAATCCAATTTTGATAAACTCCCAGATCTACTGGTTGAAATACCACAGAGTTTAATCACAGCAGCAAGATGTGTGACCTGTTGCCACAAGAAAAGGTCAACCAGTGAAGAACAAACACCATTGTAAATACAACCCATATTTATGTTGATTTATTTTCCCTTTTGGTAACTATTTGCACATAAAATGACATTTTAAATGTATTTATTTTTTGGGGAACTTCTGTGAGTGTCATTTTTATTGTTTATTTTACTTTGTTTATTATCTACTTCACATGGTTTGGCAGACAGACAGACAGACAGACAGACAGACAGACAGACAGACAGACAGACAGACAGACAGACAGACAGACAGACAAACAGGACAGGACAGAGAGACAGACAGACAGACAGGACAGAGAGAGAGAAAGAGAGACAGACAGGACAGAGAGAGAGACAGAGAGAGACAGACAGGACAGAGAGAGAGACAGAGAGAGACAGACAGGACAGAGAGAGAGACAGACAGGACAGAGAGAGAGACAGACAGACAGACAGACAGACAGACAGACAGACAGACAGACAGACAGACAGACAGACAGACAGACAGGCAGGCAGACAGACAGACAGACAGACAGGAGAGAGACAGACAGACAGACAGGAGAGAGACAGACAGACAGACAGACAGACAGACAGACAGACAGACAGACAGACAGACAGACAGACAGACAGACAGAGAGAGAGAGAGAGAGAGAGAGAGAGAGAGAGAGAGAGAGACAGACAGGACAGAGAGAGAGACAGACAGGACAGAGAGAGAGACAGACAGACAGACAGACAGACAGGAGAGAGACAGACAGACAGACAGACAGACAGACAGACAGACAGACAGACAGACAGACAGACAGACAGACAGACAGGAGAGAGAGAGAGAGAGAGAGAGAGAGAGAGAGAGACAGACAGACAGACAGACAGACAGACAGACAGACAGACAGACAGACAGACAGGAGAGAGACAGACAGACAGACAGACAGACAGACAGACAGACAGACAGACAGACAGACAGACAGACAGACAGACAGACAGACAGACAGGAGAGAGAGAGAGAGAGACAGACAGACAGACCGACAGACAGACAGACAGACAGACAGACAGACAGGAGAGAGACAGACAGACAGACAGACAGACAGACAGACAGACAGACAGACAGACAGACAGACAGACAGACAGACAGACAGACAGGAGAGAGAGAGAGACAGACAGACAGACAGACAGACCTCCGGGCTGTAGTCCTGGGGGATATGGTCTGCTGGCAGGGGCCTGACTCCTCTCCTCCTCTCCTCCTCCTATTCCTCCTCCTCCCTTCATCCGGCCTGTCATACCGGCTGGCTTGTCCAGGTCCTGAGACGGAGAACAGAGAAGAGAGGAGGGACTAAAACAGGCTGATGGACGGAGTGAGAGAGAGAGACAGAGAGGAGAGACTAAAACAGGCTGATGGACGGAGTGAGAGAGAGAGACAGAGAGGAGGGACTAAAACAGGCTGATGGACGGAGTGAGAGAGAGAGACAGAGAGGAGAGACTAAAACAGGCTGATGGACGGAGTGAGAGAGAGAGACAGAGAGGAGGGACTAAAACAGGCTGATGGACGGAGTGAGAGAGAGAGACAGAGAGGAGGGACTAAAACAGGCTGATGGACGGAGTGAGAGAGAGAGACAGAGAGGAGAGACTAAAACAGGCTGATGGACGGAGTGAGAGAGAGAGACAGAGGGGGGAGGTCCATATCGGCCCAGTCACTGGAACTCTATCCTCCCTGGGTAATACCGTATAAACCGTAAGAGCTGCACACACACAACCTTCTGCTCTGCTCCCCCAGACACACGACCTTCTGCTCTGCTCCCCCAGACACATGACCTTCTGCTCTGCTCCCCCAGACACACGACCTTCTGCTCTGCTCCCCCAGACACATGACCTTCTGCTCTGCTCCCCCAGACACACGACCTTCTGCTCTGCTCCCAATCCTCCCAGACAGACACAAAACCTTCTGCTCTGCTCCCCCAGACACACGACCTTCTGCTCTGCTCCCCCAGACACACAACCTTCTGCTCTGCTCCCCCAGACACACAACCTTCTGCTCTGCTCCCCCAGACACACGACCTTCTGCTCTGCTCCCCCAGACACACGACCTTCTGCTCTGCTCCCCCAGACACACAGCCTTCTGCTCTTCTCCCCCAGACACACAGCCTTCTGCTCTGCTCCCCCAGACAGACACACAACCTTCTGCTCTGCTCCCCAGACACACAACCTTCTGCTCTGCTCCCCCAGACACACGACCTTCTGCTCTGCTCCCCCAGACACACGACCTTCTGCTCTGCTCCCCCAGACACACAGCCTTCTGCTCTTCTCCCCCAGACACACAGCCTTCTGCTCTGCTCCCCCAGACAGACACACGGCCTTCTGCTCTGCTCCCCCAGACACACAACCTTCTGCTCTGCTCCCCCCGACACACGACCTTCTGCTCTGCTCCCCCAGACACACAGCCTTCTGCTCTTCTCCCCCAGACACACAGCCTTCTGCTCTGCTCCCCCAGACAGACAACCTTCTGCTCTGCTCCCCCAGACACACAACCTTCTGCTCTGCTCCCCCAGACACACGACCTTCTGCTCTGCTCCCAATCCCCCCAGACAGACACACGACCTTCTTCTCTGCTCCCCCAGACACACGACCTTCTGCTCTGCTCCCAATCCCCCCAGACAGACACACAACCTTCTGCTCTGCTCCCCCAGACACACGACCTTCTGCTCTGCTCCCCCAGACACACAACCTTCTGCTCTGCTCCCCAGACACACAACCTTCTGCTCTGCTCCCCCAGACACACAACCTTCTGCTCTGCTCCCCCAGACAGACACACAGCCTTCTGCTCTGCTCCCCCAGACACACAACCTTCTGCTCTGCTCCCCCAGACACACGACCTTCTGCTCTGCTCCCCCAGACACACGACCTTGTGCTCTGCTCCCCCAGACACACGACCTTCTGCTCTGCTCCCCCAGACACACGACCTTCTGCTCTGCTCCCCCAGACACACAGCCTTCTGCTCTGCTCCCCCAGACACACGACCTTCTGCTCTGCTCTCAATCCCCCCAGACACACGACCTTCTGCTCTGCTCCCCCAGACACACGACCTTCTGCTCTGCTCCCCCAGACACACAGCCTTCTGCTCTGCTCCCCCAGACACACGACCTTCTGCTCTGCTCTCAATCCCCCCACACAGACACACAACCTTCTGCTCTGCTCCCCCAGACACACGACCTTCTGCTCTGCTCCCCCAGACAGACACACAACCTTCTGCTCTGCTCCCCCAGACAGACACACAACCTTCTGCTCTGCTCCCCCAGATTATGATGTGTTATGATGTGGTATGATGTAGTATGATGTCTTATGATGTAGTATGATGTCTTATGATGTGGTATGATGTGTTATGATGCCTTATGATGTGTTATGATGTCTTATGATGTGGTATGATGTAGTATGATGTCTTATGATGTGGTATGATGTAGTATGATGTCTTATGATGTGGTATGATGTGGTATGATGTCTTATGATGTGGTATGATGTCTTATGATGTCTTATGATGTGGTATGATGTCTTATGATGTCTTATGATGTCTTATGATGTGGTATGATGTCTTATGATGTCTTATGATGTGATATGATGTGGTATGATGTCTTATGATGTGGTATGATGTCTTATGATGTCTTATGATGTGGTATGATGTGGTATGATGTCTTATGATGTGGTATGATGTGGTATGATGTCTTATGATGTGGTATGATGTCTTATGATGTGGTATGATGTCTTATGAATTCTTATGATGTCTTATGATGTCTTATGATGTGATATGATGTGGTATGATGTCTTATGAATTCTTATGATGTGGTATGATGTCTTATGATGTCTTATGATGTGATATGATGTGGTATGATGTCTTATGATGTCTTATGATGTGTTATGATGTCTTATGAATTCTTATGATGTGTTATGATGTGGTATGATGTCTTATGATGTGGTATGATGTCTTATGAATTCTTATGATGTGGTATGATGTGGTATGATGTTG
The DNA here is from genome assembly GCF_905237065.1 of Salmo salar. NCBI lineage: Eukaryota > Metazoa > Chordata > Actinopteri > Salmoniformes > Salmonidae > Salmo > Salmo salar. Next base: position 175,912 of record NW_025547670.1, read on the forward strand.
TATGATGTGGTATGATGTGGTATGATGTCTCACGGCCTTCCCTGTAGCTCAGTTGGTAGAGGGTGGTGTTTGCAACGCCAGGGTTGTGGGTTCGATTCCCACGGGGGACCAGTACAGAAAAAAAAAATGTATGAAATGTATGAAATGTCTGCATTCACTAATGTAAGTCACTCTGGATAAGAGTGTCTGCTAAATGACTAAAATGTAATGAAGTGTTATGTTATGAAGTGTTATGTTATGAAGTGTTATGTGTTATGTTATGAAGTGTTAAGTGATGTGTTGTGAAGTGTTATGTTGTGTTATGAAGTGTTATGTTATGAAGTGTTATATTATGAAGTGTTATGAAGTGTTAAGTGATGTGTTGTGAAGTGTTATGTTGTGTTATGAAGTGTTATGTTATGAAGTGTTATATTATGAAGTGTTATGTTATGAAGTGTTGTGAAGTGTTGTGTTATGAAGTGTTGTGAAGTGTTGTGTTATGATGTGTTATGTTATGAAGTGTTATGTTATGAAGTGTTATGTTATGAAGTGTTATATTATGAAGTGTTATGTTATGAAGTGTTATGTTATGAAGTGTTATGTTATGATGTGTTATGTTATGAAGTGTTATTTTATGAAGTGTTGTGTTATGAAGTGTTATGTTATGAAGTGTTATGTTATGACGTGTTGTGTTATGAAGTGTTGTGAAGTGCTATGATGTGTTATGAAGTGTTATGTTATGAAGTGTTATGATGTGTTATGTTATGAAGTGTTATGATGTGTTATGAAGTGTTATGTTATGAAGTGTTATGATGTGTTATGATGTGTTATGTTATGAAGTGTTATGTTATGAAGTGTTGTGTTATTTTATGATGTGTTATGTTATGAAGTGTAATGTTGTGAAGTGTTATGTTATGAAGTGAAATGTTATGAAATGTTGTGTTATGTTATGAAGTGTTATGTTATGAAGTGTTATGTTATGAAGTGTAATGTTATGCTCCAGGGCCCAACGGCAGAAGAGGGAACCTGGGGTCTGAATCCAGCAGCCCTCCAGTTGTATGAAATACGGTAGTTTAGTAACTCAATCCCCCCCCTGTAGTCTGCTCTATTCATACTGCACACACACACACACACACACACACACACACACACACACACACACACACACACACACACACACACACACACACACACACACACACACACACACACACACACACACACACACACACACACACACACACACACACACACACACACACACACACACACACACACACACACACACACGATCAGATGGCCTACATAAATGATAGGAAGGTATTGTGAATAAAAAGGCCAGGTTGAAGAGGAAGTGAAGGGTTGAAGAGGAAGTGAAGGGTTGTAGAGGAAGTGAAGGGTTGTAGAGGAAGTGAAGGGTTATAGAGGAAGTAAAGGGTTGTAGAGGAAGTGAAGGGTTGTAGAGGAAGTGAAGGGGGTTGTAGAGGAAGTGAAGGGTTATAGAGGAAGTGAAGGGTTGTAGAGGAAGTGAAGGGTTATAGAGGAAGTGAAGGGTTGTAGAGGAAGTGAAGAGCTGTAGAGGAAGTAAAGGGTTGTAGAGGAAGTGAAGGGTTGTAGAGGAAGTGAAGGGTTGTAGAGGAAGTGAAGGGTTGTAGAGGAAGTGAAGGGTTATAGAGGAAGTGTAGGGTTGTAGAGGAAGTGAAGGGTTGAAGAGGAAGTGAAGGGTTGTAGAGGAAGTGAAGGGTTGTAGGGTTGTAGAGGAAGTGAAGGGTTATAGAGGAAGTGAAGGGTTGTAGAGGAAGTGAAGGGTTGTAGAGGAAGTGAAGGGTTGTAGAGGAAGTGAAGGGTTGAAGAGGAAGTGAAGGGTTGTAGAGGAAGTGAAGGGTTGTAGAGGAAGTGAAGGGTTGTAGAGGAAGTGAAGGGTTGTAGAGGAAGTGAAGGGTTGAGGAGAGGAGTGAAGGGTTGTAGAGGAAGTGAAGGGTTGTAGAGGAAGTGAGAGGTTGTAGGGAGGAAGTGAGGTAGAGAGAAGGTTGTGTAGAGGTGAGAGGGTTGTAGAGGAAGTGAAGGGTTGTAGAGGAAGTGAAGAGTGGTTGTAGAGGAAGGTAGGGGAGTAGAGGAAGTGAAGGTAGAGAGGCGAAGGGTGTAGAGAGAGGTGAAGGGTTACAGAGGAGTGGTTGGAAAGTGAGGGGTTAAAGAGAAGTGGGGTTGTAGAGGAGCAGGAGCCACGTGTGCTTGTCTCACCGTGCTGCCGCTCCGATCACCACGTCGCCGACACCGAGCCACCAGGAGAGGAGACAGTGACTGTGTGCTGTGGTGTGTGTGTGTGTGTGTGGTGTGTGTGTGTGTGTGTGTGTGTGTGTGTGTGTGTGTGTTTGTGTGTAATCAGACAGTTGGAGCAATCCCCAGTTAGCCTGATAACCTCGGTTAGCTCGATAACTCACAGTTAGCCTGATAACCTCGCCAGCCTGATAACTCCGTTGTCTGATAAACCTCGTTAGCCTGATCAACTCTGAGTTAACCTGATAACTCCTCAGTTAGCCTGGATAACTCTAAAGAAGCTGAATGTGGTGTGCGTGTGTGCCCGCGTGGTATGTGTGTGTGTGTGTGTGTGTGTGTGTGTGTGACATATACCACCTGATCCATGACGGGATCGGTGACCGGCTAGCTCCGCCCACTGCCCATGCTCCTCATCAGGTAAGACTCAGCCCTCCACTCCTCAGCCTCCACAGGAACACAGAGACAGCACCAGACCAGCCTCCACTCCCCCAGGAACACAGAGACAGGCAGACCAGCCCCCACTCCCTCCCTTAAGAACACAGAGACAGACAGATCAGCCTCCACTCCCCTCAGGAACACAGAGAGACAGTATGCACCAGCCCCTCCACTCCCCTACAGGA
>NW_025547671.1:0-19561 GCF_905237065.1 Salmo salar
GATAATAATCCCATCTGATGGCGCCGGGAGAGCTTTGTACTGTAGCAACGCTCCGATCCATGATAATAATCCCATCTGATGATATTGGAGAGACTTTTGTACTATAGAACGCTCCTAATCCATGATATTAATCCCATTTGATGACGCCTTGGAGACTTTGTACTGTAGCAAGCCTAATCCATGATAATAATCCCATTGATGGGTTAGAGAGGACACAGCGCTCCCAATCCATCCGATAATAATCCCTTGGATGGATTATAGAGACTTTGTACTGTAGCAGCTCCTAAATCCATGATAATAATCCCATCCGATGACGCGACTTTGTACTGTTAGCAACGCTCCTAATCCATGATAATAATCCCATTTTGATGGGTTAGGGAGAGACTTTTACGTGTAGCAACGCTTCTAATCCGCGATATAATCCCATCTGATGACGCGGAGAGACTTTTAATGTAGAACGCTTCTAATCCCATGATAATAATCCCATCTGATGACGCCGGAGAGACTTTGTACTATGCACGCTTCCTAATCCATGATAATAATCCACATTTGATGGGTTAGAGACTATACTGTAGCAACACTTCCAATCCATGATAATAATCCCATTTGATGGCTGCTGTTTTACTGCTCTTAACCAACCATGATATGTTGTTAGTTTTTCATATTGTTTGTATTATTTTGTACATAATGTTGCTACTACCTCTCTTATGACCGGAAAGAGCTTTTTGGACATCAGAACAGTCGGTTACTCACCTCAGATTGGACAAATAATTTTTTCTTTAAAGAGTCGGGAGAGGAAGGATATACTCCAAACACCCGAAAGACCACATACCCGGAGAAAAACACAGAGATTGGGCGGAAGGGATTGGGATGCCTTGTGGTGGCTTTGGATCTGCCTTTGCCATCCGTACTGTTAGCCCTAACGTTCAATCGCTGGAAAATAAATGTGACGAATCTGAAAGCACGTATATCTGCTGTCAACAGGACATTAAAAACTGTAACAGATCTTATGTTTCACTGAGTCGTGACTGAACGACCATTAAGAACTCGTAATTCTTATGTTTCACTGAGTCGTGGCTGAACGACATTAAGAACTGTAATATCTTATGTTTCACTGAGTCGTGGCTGAACGACCACATTAAAAAACTGTAATATCTTATGTTTCACTGAGTCGTGGCATTACCATTAAAGAACCGTAATATCTTATGTTTCGAGTGAGTGGCTGAACGACAACATTGCGAACTGTAAATATCTTATGCTTCACTGTCGTGGCTCGGCGCATTAGGAGAACTGTAATATCTTATGCACGAGTCGTACTGAACGTGTGCATTAAAACTGTAATATCTTAGGAATTTCACTGAAAGTCGTGGCTGAACGACGACATTAATAACATAACATCTAAGTGGGTTAAACACTTTATCGGCGGGGTAGAAACAGCAGCCTCTGGTAAAACACAGGGTAGCAGCAGCCTCGTGGTAAAACACAGGGTAGGGGCAGCAGCCTCTGTGTAAAACACATAGGGCAGCAGCCTCTGTTAAAACAACAGGGTAGGGGAAGCTCTTGTATAAACATAGGTAGGGCAGCAAGCTCTGGTAAAACACAGGGTAGGGCAGCACTCTGGTAAAACACAGGGTAGGGCAGCAGCCTCTCTAAAACACAGGGTAGGGCAGCAGCCTCTAGTAAACACAGGAGTAGGGGCTCTGGTAAACACAGGGTAGGGCAGCACCTAGTTTGGCAAAACACAGGGTAGGCGCAGCGCCTCTGAGTAAAACACAGGGTAGGGCAGCCTCTGGTAAAACACAAGGTAGGGCAGCACCCTGAAACACAGGGCAGAACACAGCCTCTGTGTAAAACACAGGGTAGGGTAGCAGCCTCTGTGTAAACACAGGGTGGGGCAGCGGCCTCTGGTAAAACACGGGTGAGGGCAGCAGCCTCTGGTAAAACACGGGGTGGGCAGTACAGCCTCTGGTAAAACACAGGGTGGGGCAGCAGCCTCTGGTAAAACACAGGAGTAGGGCGGAGCCTCTGGTAAGACACAGGGTAGGGCAGCAGCCTCTGGTAAACACAAGGTGGGGCAGCAGCCTCTGGTAAAACACAGGGCGGCGGCCTCTGGTAAAACACAAGGTGCGGCAGCAGCCTCTGAGTAAACCAGGGGGGGGCAGCGCATCTGGTAAAACACAGGGGGGCAGCCTCTGGTAAAACACAGGGTAGGGCAGCAGCCTCTGGTAAACACAGGGTAGGGCAGCAGCCTCTGGTAAAACACAGGGTAGACACAGCCTCGTGTAAGACACAGGGCAGGGTCCTATATATATTTGTCATGTTAACAATATCTGACTAGATTTGTCAAGGGTAGCCAGTCGCGCAGTAACCAAAGGTTAAAGATTGCCCAGACAGTACAATCGCGTCGCCCCAAACAAAGGCGGCGAATTGTTCCCTGATAGACGTCATTGAAAATAAGATTTACAAACAGAAACGCCATCCATAGGCGCGGTCTGAGACTTTAATGCAGGAAACTTAAATCAGTTTTACCTCATTTCATCAGCATGTTAAATGTGCAACCAGAGGAAAAAAAACTCTAGACCCCTGTTACGCGCTGTGCACGGGAGGCGAAGTCAGTGCAGGAGAGCAGAGTAGATTTAACCTGTCAAGGTATAGGGGCGTATTTTTCAATTTCGGATTCGTGCACCAGAGTAAACTGCCTAATATTCGGGCCTAGAGTCAAATATTTTGCATATTATTAGTCGATTTGGATAGAAAAACTCTGAAGTTTCTAAAACTGTTTGAATGATGTCTGTGAGTATAACAGAACTCATATGGCAGGCAAAAACCTGAGAAAAATCCAACCAGGAAGTTGGAGATCTGAGAATTGTAGTTCTTCTTTTGAATCCCCTATCGAAACTACAGTGTCTGGTCACGTTGCACTTCCTAAGAGCTTCCATTGGCTGTCAAAGCCTTCCGAAAGTTTTTGATCATTCTCCTGTTACCGGGCAGAGAATTGTAGCTCAGTCAATGAGTGGACTGCCTGAGGACAAAGGCTTGGTGATGCGCGATCCCACAACGCCCTCCTTTTTCTCCTGGAATGAATAAGCTATTGTCCGGTTGGAGATTATTATCGCATTTTTACACAAAAAATACCCTAAAGATTGATTGTAAACAATGTTTGACATGTTTCTACGAAGGGTAATGGAGCTATTTGACTTCGTCTCTGGTACCGTCTCGCGTTAGTGCCTTTGATAGTGCTTGTAACGAACAAAACGGAGGTATTGGGACATAAATATGGATTATTTTGAACAAAAATAACATTTCTTGTGGAAGTAGCAGTCCTGGGAGTGCATTCTGACGAAGATCAGCAGGTAAGAGAATATTCAATACTAATTCTGAGTTTAGGACCGAACTTGGCGGGTGTCTGTATAGCTCGCGTGATGGCTGAGCTATGTACTCAGAGTATTGAAAAATGTGCTTTCTCCGTAAAGCTATTTTAAAATCTGACACAGCGGTTGCATCCAGGAGTAGTCTATCTATAATTCTTTAAATAATTGTTATATATTTTGTCAACGTTTATGATGAGTATTTTGTAAATTGATGTGCTCATTCATCGGACGTTTGGTGGGAATACATTTTCTGAACATCAAGCGCCAATGTAAAATGCTGTTTTTGGATATAAATGTGAACTTTATCGAACAAAACATACATGTATTGTGTAACATAATGTCCTAGAGTGTCATCTGATGAAGATGTCAAAGGTTAGTGCTTCATTTAGCTGTGTTTTGGGTTTATGTGACATATATCTTTGCTTGGAAAATGGCTGTGTAGTTATTTTTCTCTATGACTCTCCTAACATAATCTAATTTTATGCTTTCACCGTAAAGCCTTTTTGAAATCCGGACAATGTGGTTGGATTAACGAGTCTTATCTTTAAAATGGTGTAAAATAGTTGATTGTTTGAGGAAAATGAAATTATGATTTTGCTGTTTTGTATTTCGCGCCATGCTATTTCACTGGCTGTTGAATAGTGTGTCCCGCAGATGGGACGCTAGCGTCCCACGTAGCTGAGAAGTTAATGCTAAATTGTGTAAATATTTTGCCACCATGGCCTATTTATTGCCTTACCTCCCTAATCCTACTACATTTGCACACACTGTATATAGGTTTTTCTATTGTGTTATTGTACTGTCGTTTGTTTATTCCATGTAACTCTGTGTTGTTGTTTTTGTCGCACTGCTTTGCTTTATCTTGGCCAGGATGCAGTTGTAAATGAGAACTTGTTCTCCAACTGGCCACCTGGTTAAAATAAAGGACTTGTTCTCAACTAGCCACCTGGTTAAATAAAGGACTTGTTCTCAACTAGCCACCTGGTTAAATAAAGGACTTGTTCTCAACTGGCCTACCTGGTAAATAAAGGACTTGTTCTCAACTGGCCCGCCTGGTTAAATAAAGGACTTGTTCTCAACTGGCCTACCTGGTTAAATAAAGGACTTGTTCTCAACTGGCCTACCTGGTTAAATAGAGGACTTGTTCTCTACTGGCCTACCTGGTTAAATAAAGGACTTGTTCTCAACTGGCCCACCTGGTTAAATAAAGGACTTGTTCTCAACTGGCCACCTGGTTAAATAAAGGTTAAATATTTTTATAATCCAGGTAGAATCAGGAATTCCCCAGGGCAGCTGTCTAGGCCCATTACTGGTAGAATCAGGAATTCCCCAGGGCAGCTGTCTAGGCCCATTACTGGTAGAATCAGGAATTCCCCCCAGGGCAGCTGTCTAGGCCCATTACTGGTAGAATCAGGAATTCCCCAGGGCAGCTGTCTAGGCCCCTTTACTGGTAGAATCAGGAATTCCCTAGGGCAGCTGTCTAGGCCCATTACTGGTAGAATCAGGGGAATTCCCCAGGGCAGCTGTCTAGGCCCATTACTGGTAGAATCAGGGAATTCCCCAGGGCAGCTGTCTAGGCCCATTACTGGTAGAATCAGGGAATTCCCCAGGGCAGCTGTCTAGGCCCATTACTGGTAGAATCAGGAATTCCCCAGGGCAGCTGTCAGGCCCCTTACTGGTAGAATCAGGAATTCCCCAGGGGCAGCTGTCTAGGCCCATTACTGGTGAGAATCAGGAATTCCCCAGGGCAGCTGTCTAGGCCCCTTACTGGTGAATCAGGAATTCCCCAGGGCAGCTGTCTAGGCCCATTACTGGTAGAATCAGGAATTCCCAGGGCAGCTGTCTAGGCCCATTACTGGTAGAATCAGGAATTCCCCAGGGCAGCTGTCTAGGCCCATTACTGGTAGAATCAGGAATTCCCCAGGGCAGCTGTCTAGGCCCATTACTGGTAGAATCAGGAATTCCCCAGGGCAGCTGTCTAGGCCCCTTCTGATAGAATCAGGAATTCCCAGGGCAGCTGTCTAGGCCCATTACTGGTAGAATCAGGAATTCCCCAGGGCAGCTGTCTAGGCCCCTTACTGGTAGAATCAGGAATTCCCCAGGGCAGCTGTCTAGGCCCATTACTGGTAGAATCAGGGAATTCCCCAGGGCAGCTGTCTAGGCCCATTACATTTACATTTTAGTCATTTTAGCAGACGGCTCTTATCCAGAGCGTTTTTTTATATCCTTGATTGCTACTGCTGTATCATCAAAGGCATTATCTAAGTGAGTTGCAGAGATAGCCAGTATTTGAATGTTATTCGATGTTAGCAAGTTATTGATTTCATGAACCTTATTTCTAAGGCTACATATACTTATATGAGCTTTCTTAGCCCTTTCCTGGCTAGCTGATCAGAGATAGACATAATATGGGAGAAAAAATTATGAGTTAAATAAAAATAAAAAATATTCTCTAGCTAATAGTCAGTCAATCAGGCGCTTGTGTCAGTTGGGTGTGTGTGTGTGTGTGTGTGTGTGTATATTTATTTATTTTACCTTTATTTAAAAGGCAAGTCAGTTAAGAACAAATTCTTATTTACAGTGACGGCCTACCAGAAGGCAAAAAGGCCTCCCCTACGGGACGGGGCTGGGATTATAAACAAAGAGTAAATACAATATAAATATAGGACACAACACACATCACAACAAGAGAGACAAACACAGCACTACATAAAGAGAGACCTAATACAACAACACAGCATGGTAGAAACACAGCATGGTAGAAACACAGCATGGTAGCAACACAACATGGTAGCAACACAACATGGTAGCAGCACAAAACATGGTACAAACATTATTGGGCCACAGACAACAGCACAAGAAGGGCAAGAAGATAGAGACAACAATACATCACGCAAAGCAGCCACAACTGTCAGTAAGAGGGTCTGTGATTGAGTCTTTGAATGAAGAGATTGAGATTGAACTGTCCAGTTTGAGTGTTTGTTGCAGCTCGTTCAGTCGCCGGCTGCAGCGAACTGAAAAGAGGAGCGACCCAGGGATGTGTTCGCTTTGGGGACCTTTAACAGAATGTGACTGGCAGAACGGGTGTTGTATGGGGAGGATGAGGGCTCAGTAGATATCTCAGATAGGGGAGTGAACGGGTGTTGTATGTGGAGGATGAGGGCTGCGAGATATCTCAGATAGGGGGAGTGAACGGGTGTTGTATGTGGAGGATGAGGGCTGCAGTAGATATCTCAGATATGGGGGGAGTGAACGGTGTTGTATGGGGAGGATGAGGGCTGCAGTAGATATCTCAGATAGGGGAGTGAGGCCTAAGAGGGTTTTATAAATAAGCATCAACCAGTGGGTCTTGCGACGGGTATACAGAGATGACCAGTTTACAGAGGAGTATAGAGTGATGTGTCCTATAACCTCTCTTGGGTAGGGGGCAGTATTTTAATTTTGGATGAATGAGGTGCCCAATGTAAACTGCCTGTTACTCAGGCTCTGTCACGTCCTGACCAGCAGAGGGAGTAATTTGTGATTAGATTTTGATCAGAAGGTGGCAGTAGGGTTGTGTTGTATGGTTTTTCTAGTATGTCTGTTTCTTTGTTGGTCTGTGGCTCCCGATCAGGAACAGCTGGTTATCGTTGTTTCTGATTGGGAGTCATATATTAGAGTGTGTTTTTCACCTGGGGTTTGTGGGTTGTTGTTTTAGCACTGCTGTTATGTGTGTAGCCTGCTAAACTGTTTCCTGTCGACGTTTCATTGTTTATTGTTTTTCCGTGTTCACAGTTTAATAAATATAATGATGAGCACGCAACCCGCTGCGTATTGGTCCACTTTCTCAGACGATGATTTCTCTGTTTCGTCTGACGACGTAACGAACGTTACAGGCTCAGAAGCTAGGATATGCATATGCATGATAGTATTGGATAGAAAACACTTAAAGTTTCCAATTAAAATAATGTCTGTGGTATAACAGAACTGATATAGCAGGCGAAAACCTGAGGAAAATCCATCGAGGAAGTGGGATATTTTTTGATGTGGTACATTTTCTATTGAATGCCTATACAGTATGTATTTGGATAGGACCCAAATTGCAGTTCCTATGGCTTCCACAAGATGCGCAACAGTCTTTAGACATTGTTTTCAGGGCTTGTATTCTGAAAAAACGAGGAAGAATGAGACTAATCTTTCAGTGGACTCTAAATGAGAGCAGAGCTGTTTTGAGCGCGTAACCGTTCGTTGTTTTTCCGTTCTATTGACGACGCTATTGTTCGGTTGAAATATTATTTGATTATTTAAACAATAGACAACCTGAGGATTAATTTATAAACATCGTTTGACATGTTTCGACGAACGCTAGCGTCCCACCTACCTAGAGAGGCTATAAGGAGCGGAGGCCGATCTGACGTGTAAACAGAGATGACCAGTTTACAGAGGAGTATAGAGTGCTGTGTCCTATAAGGAGCGTTGGGGGTCAATCTGACGGGTAAACAGAGATGACCAGTTTACAGAGGAGTATAGAGTGCTGTGTCCTATAAGGAGCGTTGGGGGCCAATTCAGACGGGTAAACAGAGATGACCAGTTTACAGAGGAGTATAGAGTGCTGTGTCCTATAAGGAGCGTTGGGCGGCAATTCAGACGGTTAAACAGAGATGACCAGTTTACAGAGGAGTATAGAGTGCTGTGTCCTATAAGGAGCGTTGGTGGGCCAATCTGACGGGTAAACAGAGATGACCAGTTTACAGAGGAGTATAGAGTGCTGTGTCCTATAAGGAGCGTGGTGGGACAATCTGACGGGTAAACAGAGATGACCAGTTTACAGAGGAGTATAGAGTGCTGTGTCCTATAAGGAGCTTGGGGGCCCAATCTGACGGGTAAACAGAGATGACCAGTTTACAGAGGAGTATAGGAGTGCTGTGTCCTATAAGGAGCGTTGGGGGCCCAATCTGACGGGTAAACAGAGATGACCAGTTTACAGAGGAGTAAGAGTGCTGTGTCCTATAAGGAGCGTTGGGGGCCCAATCTGACGGGTAAACAGAGATGACCAGTTTACAGAGGAGTATAGAGTGCTGTGTCCTATAAGGAGCGTTGGTGGGCCAATCTGACGGGTAAACAGAGATGACCAGTTTACAGAGGAGTATAGAGTGCTGTGTCCTATAAGGAGCGTTGGTGGGCCAATCTGACGGGTAAACAAGAGATGACCAGTTTACAGAGGAGTATAGAGTGCTGTGTCCTATAAGGAGCGTTGGGGGCCAATTCAGACGGTTAAACAGAGATGACCAGTTTACAGAGGAGTATAGAGTGCTGTGTCCTATAAGGAGCGTTGGGGGCCCAATCTGACGGGTAAACAGAGATGACCAGTTTACAGAGGAGTATAGAGTGCTGTGTCCCATAAGGAGCGTTGGGGGCCAATTCAGACGGTTAAACAGAGATGACCAGTTTACAGAGGAGTATAGAGTGCTGTGTCCTATAAGGAGCGTTGGTGGGCCAATCTGACGGTAAACAGAGATGACCAGTTTACAGAGGAGTATAGAGTGCTGTGTCCTATAAGGAGCGGCCACTTCAGACGGTTAAACAGAGAGGACCAGTTTACAGAGGGAGTATAGAGTGCTGTGTCCTATAAGGACGTTGGGGGCCCAATCTGACGGGTAAACAGAGATGACCAGTTTACAGAGGAATATAGAGTGCTGTGTCCTATAAGGAGCGTTGGGGCCAATCTGGACGGGTAAACAGAGATGACCAGTTTACAGAGGAGTAGAGTGCTGTGTCCTATAAGGAGCGTTGGAGGCCCAATCTGACGGGTAAACAGAGATGACCAGTTTACAGAGGAGTATAGAGTGCTGTGTCCTATAAGGAGCGTTGGGGGCCAATCTGACTGGTAAACAGAGATGACCAGTTTACAGAGGAGTATAGAGTGCTGTGTCCTATAAGGAGCGTTGGGGGCAATTCAGACGGTTAAACAGAGATGACCAGTTTACAGAGGAGTATAGAGTGCTGTGTCCTATAAGGAGCGTTGGGGGCCCAATCTGACGGGTAAACAGAGATGACCAGTTTACAGAGAAGTATAGAGTGCTGTGTCCTGTAAGGAGCGTTGGTGGGCCAATCTGACGGGTAAACAGAGATGACCAGTTTACAGAGGAGTATAGAGTGCTGTGTCCTATAAAGCGTTGGGGCCCAATCTGACGGGTAAACAGAGATGACCAGTTTACAGAGGAGTATAGAGTGCTGTGTCCTATAAGGAGCGGGGGCCCAATCTCGACGGGTAAACAGAGATGACCAGTTTACAGAGGAGTATAGAGTGCTGTGTCCTATAAGGAGCGTTGGGGGCCAATTCAGACGGTTAAACAGAGATGACCAGTTTACAGAGGAGTATAGAGTGCTGTGTCCTATAAGGAGCGTTGGTGGGCCAATCTGACGGGTATACAGAGATGACCAGTTTACAGAGGAGTATAGAGTGCTGTGTCCTATAAGGAGCGTTGGGGGCCAATCTGACTGGTAAACAGAGATGACCAGTTTACAGAGGAGTATAGAGTGCTGTGTCCTATAAGGGCGTTGGGGCCCAATCTGACGGGTAAACAGAGATGACCAGTTTACAGAGGAGTATAGAGTGCTGTGTCCTATAAGGAGCTTGGGGCCAATTCAGACGGTTAAACAGAGATGACCAGTTTACAGAGGAGTATAGAGTGCTGTGTCCTATAAGGAGCGTTGGGGGCCCAATCTGACTGGTAAACAGAGATGACCAGTTTACAGAGGAGTATAGATTGCTGTGTCCTATAAGGAGGCTTGGGGGCCAATTCAGACGGGTAAACAGAGATGACCAGTTTACAGAGGAGTATAGAGTGCTGTGTCCTATAAGGAGCGTTGGGGGCCAATTCAGACGGTTAAACAGAGATGACCAGTTTACAGAGGAGTATAGAGTGCTGTGTCCTATAAGGAGCGTTGGTGGGCCAATCTGACGGGTATACAGAGATGACCAGTTTACAGAGGAGTATAGAGTGCTGTGTCCTATAAGGAGCGTTGGTGGGCCAATCTGACTGGTAAACAGAGATGACCAGTTTACAGAGGAGTATAGAGTGCTGTGTCCTATGAGGAGCGTTGGGGGCAATCTGACTGGTAAACAGAGATGACCAGTTTACAGAGGAGTATAGAGTGCTGTGTCCTATAAGGAGCGTTGGGGGCCAATTCAGACGGGTAAACAGAGATGACCAGTTTACAGAGGAGTATAGAGTGCTGTGTCCTATAAGGAGCGTTGGGGGCCAATTCAGACGGTTAAACAGAGATGACCAGTTTACAGAGGAGTATAGAGTGCTGTGTCCTATAAGGAGTGTTGGTGGGCCAATCTGACGGGTAAACAGAGATGACCAGTTTACAGAGGAGTATAGAGTGCTGTGTCCTATAAGGAGCGTTGGTGGGCCAATCTGACTGGTAAACAGAGATGACCAGTTTACAGAGGAGTATAGAGTGCTGTGTCCTATAAGGAGCGTTGGGGCCAATTCAGACGGTTAAACAGAGATGACCAGTTTACAGAGGAGTATAGAGTGCTGTGTCCTATAAGGAGCGTTGGTGGGCCAATCTGACGGGTATACAGAGATGACCAGTTTACAGAGGAGTATAGAGTGCTGTGTCCTATAAGGAGCGTTGGGGGCCAATTCAGACGGTTAAACAGAGATGACCAGTTTACAGAGGAGTATAGAGTGCTGTGTCCTATAAGGAGCGTTGGGGGCCCAATCTGACGGGTAAACAGAGATGACCAGTTTACAGAGGAGTATAGAGTGCTGTGTCCTATAAGGAGCGTTGGGGGCCAATTCAGACGGTTAAACAGAGATGACCAGTTTACAGAGGAGTATAGAGTGCTGTGTCCTATAAGGAGCGTTGGGGGCCAATTCAGACGGGTAAACAGAGATGACCAGTTTACAGAGGAGTATAGAGTGCTGTGTCCTATAAGGAGCGTTGGGGGCCAATCTGACTGGTAAACAGAGATGACCAGTTTACAGAGGAGTATAGAGTGCTGTGTCCTATAAGGAGCGTTGGGGGCCCAATCTGACGGGTAAACAGAGATGACCAGTTTACAGAGGAGTATAGAGTGCTGTGTCCTATAAGGAGCGTTGGTGACCAATCTGACGGGTAAACAGAGATGACCAGTTTACAGAGGAGTATAGAGTGCTGTGTCCTATAAGGAGCGTTGGGGGCCCAATCTGACGGGTAAACAGAGATGACCAGTTTACAGAGGAGTATAGAGTGCTGTGTCCTATAAGGAGCGTTGGGGGCCACTTCAGACGGTTAAACAGAGATGACCAGTTTACAGAGGAGTATAGAGTGCTGTGTCCTATAAGGAGCGTTGGGGGCCCAATCTGACGGGTAAACAGAGATGACCAGTTTACAGAGGAGTATAGAGTGCTGTGTCCTAGTAAGGAGCGTTGGGGGCCCAACCTGACTGGTAAACAGAGATGACCAGTTTACAGAGGAGTATAGAGTGCTGTGTCCTATGAGGAGCGTTGGGGGCCAATCTGACTGGTAAACAGAGATGACCAGTTTACAGAGGAGTATAGAGTGCTGTGTCCTATAAGGAGCGTTGGGGGCCAATTCAGACGGGTAAACAGAGATGACCAGTTTACAGAGGAGTATAGAGTGCTGTGTCCTATAAGGAGCGTTGGGGGCCAATTCAGACGGTTAAACAGAGATGACCAGTTTACAGAGGAGTATAGAGTGCTGTGTCCTATAAGGAGTGTTGGTGGGCCAATCTGACGGGTAAACAGAGATGACCAGTTTACAGAGGAGTATAGAGTGCTGTGTCCTATAAGGAGCGTTGGTGGGCCAATCTGACTGGTAAACAGAGATGACCAGTTTACAGAGGAGTATAGAGTGCTGTGTCCTATAAGGAGCGTTGGGGGCCAATTCAGACGGTTAAACAGAGATGACCAGTTTACAGAGGAGTATAGAGTGCTGTGTCCTATAAGGAGCGTTGGTGGGCCAATTCAGACGGTTAAACAGAGATGACCAGTTTACAGAGGAGTATAGAGTGCTGTGTCCTATAAGGAGCGTTTGGGGGCCAATTCAGACGGTTAAACAGAGATGACCAGTTTACAGAGGAGTATAGAGTGCTGTGTCCTATAAGGAGCGTGGTGGGCCAATCTGACGGGTATACAGAGATGACCAGTTTACAGAGGAGTATAGAGTGCTGTGTCCTATAAGGGCGTTGGTGCGGCCAATCTGACGGGTAACAGAGATGACCAGTTTACAGAGGAGTATAGAGTGCTGTGTCCTATAAGGGAGCGTTGGGGGCCAATTCAGACGGTTAAACAGAGATGACCAGTTTACAGAGGAGTATAGAGTGCTGTGTCCTATAAGGAGCGTTGGGGGCCCAATCTGACGGGTAAACAGAGATGACCAGTTTACAGAGGAGTATAGAGTGCTGTGTCCTATAAGGAGCGTTGGGGGCCAATTCAGACGGTTAAACAGAGATGACCAGTTTACAGAGGAGTATAGAGTGCTGTGTCCTATAAGGAGCGTTGGGGGCCAATTCAGACGGGTAAACAGAGATGACCAGTTTACAGAGGAGTATAGAGTGCTGTGTCCTATAAGGAGCGTTGGGGGCCAATCTGACTGGTAAACAGAGATGACCAGTTTACAGAGGAGTATAGAGTGCTGTGTCCTATAAGGAGCGTTGGGGGCCCAATCTGACGGGTAAACAGAGATGACCAGTTTACAGAGGAGTATAGAGTGCTGTGTCCTATAAGGGAGCGTTGGTGACCAATCTGACGGGTAAACAGAGGTGACCAGTTTACAGAGGAGTATAGAGTGCTGTGTCCTATAAGGAGCGTTGGGGCCCAATCTGACGGGTAAACAGAGATGACCAGTTTACAGAGGAGTATAGAGTGCTGTGTCCTATAAGGAGCGTTGGGGGCCACTTCAGACGGTTAAACAGAGATGACCAGTTTACAGAGGAGTATAGAGTGCTGTGTCCTATAAGGAGCGTGAGGCCCAATCTGACGGGTAAACAGAGATGACCAGTTTACAGAGGAGTATAGAGTGCTGTGTCCTATAAGGAGCGTTGGTGGGCCAATCTGACGGGTAAACAGAGATGACCAGTTTACAGAGGAGTATAGAGTGCTGTGTCCTATAAGGAGCGTTGGGGGCAATCTGACTGGTAAACAGAGATGACCAGTTTACAGAGGAGTATAGAGTGCTGTGTCCTATAAGGAGCGTTGGGGGCCCAATCTGACGGGTAAACAGAGATGACCAGTTTACAGAGGAGTATAGAGTGCTGTGTCCTATAGGAGCGTTGGTGGGCCAATTCAGACGGTTAAACAGAGATGACCAGTTTACAGAGGAGTATAGAGTGCTGTGTCCTATAAGGAGCGTTGGGGGCCAATCTGACGGGTAAACAGAGATGACCAGTTTACAGAGGAGTATAGAGTGCTGTGTCCTATAAGGAAGCGTTGGGGGCCCAATCTGACGGGTAAACAGAGATGACCAGTTTACAGAGGAGTATAGAGTGCTGTGTCCTATAAGGAGCGTTGGGGGCCCAATCTGACGGGTAAACAGAGATGACCAGTTTACAGAGGAGTATAGAGTGCTGTGTCCTATAAGGAGCGTTGGTGGGCCAATCGACTGGTAAACAGAGATGACCGGTTTACAGAGGAGTATAGAGTGCTGTGTCCTATAAGGAGCGTTGGGGGCCCAATCTGACGGGTAAACAGAGAGACCAGTTTACAGAGGAGTATAGAGTGCTGTGTCCTATAAGGAGCGTTGGGGGCCAATTCAGACGGGTAAACAGAGATGACCAGTTTACAGAGGAGTATAGAGTGCTGTGTCCTATAAGGAGCGTTGGGGGCCAATTCAGACGGTTAAACAGAGATGACCAGTTTACAGAGGAGTATAGAGTGCTGTGTCCTATAAGGAGCGTTGGTGGGCCAATCTGACTGGTAAACAGAGATGACCAGTTTACAGAGGAGTATAGAGTGCTGTGTCCTATAAGGAGCTTGGGGGCCCAATCTGACGGGTAAACAGAGATGACCAGTTTACAGAGGAGTATAGAGTGCTGTGTCCTATAAGGAGCGTTGCCAATTCAGACGGTTAAATTCAGAGATGACCAGTTTACAGAGGAGTATAGAGTGCTGTGTCCTATAAGGAGCGTTGAGGGCCAATCTGACTGGTAAACAGAGATGACCAGTTTACAGAGGAGTATAGGAGTGCTGTGTCCTATAAGGAGCGTGGCCATCTGACGGGGTAAACAGAGATGACCAGTTTACAGAGGAGTATAGAGTGCTGTGTCCTATAAGGAGCGTTGGTGGGTAATTCAGACGGTTAAACAGAGATGACCAGTTTACAGAGGAGTTAGAGTGCTGTTGTCCTATAGGAGCGTTGCAATTCAGACGGTTAAACAGAGATGACCAGTTTACAGAGGAGTATAGAGGCTGTGTCCTATAAGGAGCGTTGGTGGATCTGACGTATAACAGAGATACCAGTTTACAGAGAGTATAGAGTGCTGTGTCCTATAAGGAGCGTTGGTAGAGCCAATCTGACGGGTAAACAGAGATGACCAGTTTACAGAGGAGTATAGAGTGCTGTGTCTCTATGGAGCGATTGAGGATTCAGACGGAAACAGAGATGACCAAGTTTACAGAGTAGTATAGAGTGCTGTGTCCTATCGTTGGGGCCCAATCTGACTGGGTAAACAGACATGACCAGTTTACAGAGGGTTAGAGTGCTGTGTCCTATAAGAGCGATAATTCAGCGGTTAAACAGAGATGACCAGTTTACAGAGGAGAGTGCCTGTGTCCTATAGGAGCGTGGAATTCAGACGGGTAAACAGAGATGACCAGTTTACAGAGGAGTATAGAGTGCTGTGTCCTATAGGAGCGATTGGTGGGCCGATCTGACTGGTAAACAGAGATGACCCAGTTTACAGAGGAGTTAGAGTGCTGTGTCCTATAAGGAGCGTTGGGGCCAATTCAGACGGTTAAACAGAGATGACCAGTTTACAGAGGAGTATAGGAGTGCTGTGTCCTATAGAGCAAGTGGGCCAATTCAGACGGTTAAACAGAGATGACAGTTTACAGAGGAGTATAGAGTGCTGTGTCCTATAAGGAGGCGTTGGGGGCCAATCTGACTGGTAAACAGAGATGACCAGTTTACAGAGGAGTATAGAGTGCTGTGTCCTATAAGGAGCGTTGGGGCCCAATCCGACGGGTAAACAGAGATGACCAGTTTACAGAGGAGTATAGAGTGCTGTGTCCTATAAGGGGCTTTGGGACCCAATCTGAAACAGAGATGACCAGTTTACAGAGGAGTATAGGTGCTGTGTCCTATAAGGAGCGTTGGGGGCCAATTCGACGGGTAAACAGAGATGACCAGTTTACAAGAGGAGTATAGTGCTGTGTCCTATAAGGGGCGTTGGGAGGCCAATCTGGCTGGTAAGCAGAAATGACCGGTTTACAGAGGAGTATAGAGTGCTGTGTCCATAAGGGGGCGTTGGGAGCCCAATCTGACGGGTAAACAGAGATGACCAGTTTACAGAGGAGTATAGAGTGCTGTGTCCTATAAGGCGCGTTGGTGACCCATCGACGGGTAAACAGAGATGACCAGTTTACAGAGGAGTATAGAGTGCTGTGTCCTATAAGGAGCAGTTGGGGGCCAATCTGACGGGTAAACAGAGATGACCAGTTTACAGAGGAGTTAGTGCTGTGTCCTATAAGGAGCGTTGGGGGCCCAATTCGACTAAACAGAGATGACCAGTTTACAGAGGAGTATAGAGTACTGTGTCCTATAAGGAGTTAGCCCAATCTGACGGGTAAACAGAGATGACCAGTTTACAGAGTAAGTGCTTGTCCTATAAGAGCTGGTGGGCCAATCGCGGGTAAACAGAATGGCCAGTTTACAGAAGGTTTAGAGTGCTGTGTCCTGTTAAGGAGCGTTGGGGGGTAATCCGACTGGTAAGCAGAGATGACCGGTTTACAGAGGAGTATAGAGTGCTTTGTGTCCTATAAGGGCGGGACCCAATCTGCGGTATGACCAGTTTACAGAGAGTATAGAGTTCTATGGGGCGTTGGGAATATCGTAAACAGAGATGACCAGTTTACAAGGAGTATAGAGTGCTGTGTACACCAAGGGCGTTGGGGGCCAATCTGACGGGTAAACAAGAGATGACCAGTTTACAAGGAGTATAAGTGCACTGTCCTATAAGGAGCGTTGGGGGCCCAATCTGGCGGTAAAAAATGACCATTTACAGGGTGGTGCTGTGTCCTATAGGGGCAATCAAACGGGTAAACGGGGGTGACCAGTTTACAGAGGAGTATAGAGAGCCGTGTCCTATAAGGAGCGTTGGTGGAGGCCAATCTGGCTGGTAAACAGAGATGGCCGGTTTAGAGAGTATAGAGAGCTGCCATGTCCTATAAAGCGTTGGGGGCCCAATCTGGCTTGGTAAACAGAGATGACTTCCAGTTTAAAGAGGAGTATAGAGTGCTGTGTCCAAAGGGCGTTGGGGCCAATTCAGACGGGTAAACAGAAGTGACTCGGTTTACAGAGGAGTATGGAGGGCCCTTGTGTCCTATAAGGAGCGTTGGTGGGCCAATTCAGGCAGGTTAGATGACCAGTTTAGGGGTATAGAGTGCTGTGTTCCTATAGGCGTTGGTGTGGACGGCCTGTTTACAGAGGATATAGAGTGCTGTGTCCATAAGGAGCGTTGGGGCCCAATTCTGCGGGTAACAGAGATGACCAGTTTACAGAGGAGTATAGAGTGTGTGTCCTGTAAGGAGCGTTGGGGGCCCAATTCAACGGTTAAACAGAGATGACCAGTTTACAGAGGGGTATAAGTGCTGTGTCCTATAAGGAGCGTGGGGGGGCCAGTCGGCTGGTAAACAGAGATGACCAGTTTACAGAGGAGTGTGGAGTGCTTTGTGTCCTATAAGGGGGCGTTGGTGGGGCCCATTCGCTGCGGGTAAACAGAGATGACCAGTTTACAGAGGAGTATAGAGTGCTGTGTCCTATAAGGAGCGTTGGTGGGCCAATTCGGCGGTTACAACAGAGATAACCAGTTTACAGAGAGTATAGTGCTGTGTCCGTAAGGAGCGTTGGGGGCCAATTCAGGCGGTTAAACAGAGATGACCAGTTTTCAGAGGAGTATAGAGTGCTGTGTCCTATAGGGCGTTGGTGGGCCAATTCTCGTATACAAATGACCGTTTACAGAGAGTATAAGTGCTGTGTCCTATCAGGAGCGTTGGTGGGCAATCTGACCGGTAAACAGAGATGACCAGTTTACAGAGGGTATAGAGTGCTGTGTCCTATAAGGAGGTCGTTGGGGCTGCCAATTCAGGCGGTTAAACAGAGATGACCAGTTTACAGAGGAGTATGAGTGCTGATGTCCTAAGGCGTTGGGGGCCCAATCTGACGGGTAAGCAGAGATGACCAGTTTAAAGAGGAGTATAGAGTGCTGTGTCCTATAAGCGTTTGGGGGTGTCCAGTTCAGCGGTTAAACGGTAAATGACCCGTTTACAGAGGGGTATAGAGTGCTGTGTCCTATAGGAGCGTTGGGGGCCAATTCGGCTGGTAAACAGAATGACCAGTTTACAGAGGAGTAATGTGTGTCCTATGAGCGTTGGTGGGCCAATCTGACTGGTAAGCAGAGATGACCCAGTTTACAGAGGAGTATAGAGTGCTGTGTCCTATAGGTGGGCCAATTCGCGGTGATGACCAGTTTACAGGAGTTGGTGCTGTGTCCTATAAGAGCGTTGGTCCGCGGTTACAGATGAAGAGTATAGAGTGCTGTGTCCTATAAGGGGCGTTGGGGGCCAATCTGGCTGGTAAGCAGGGGTGACCAGTTTACAGAGGGGTATAGAGTGCTGTGTCCTATACCAGGAGTTGGGGCCCAATTGGGCGGGTAACAGAGATGACCAGTTTACAGAGGAGTAGGGCGCTGTGTCTCCTATAAGGGGGGTAAACAGAATGACCGGTTTACAAGAGTATGAGTGCTGTGTCATAAGGCGTTGGGGCCAATTCAGGCGGGTAAACAGAGATGACCAGTTTCGGGGGAGTATAGAGTGCTATGTCTCTAAGGATGGTTGGTGGGCCAAAAATCTGGCGGGTAAACAGAGATGACCGGTTTACAGAGGAGTACTGGGGTCGCTGTGTCCTATAAAGGGCGTTGGTTGGGCCTATCTGGCCGGGTAAACAGAATGACCAGTTTACAAGGGAGTATAGAGTGCTGTGTCCTATAAGGAGCGTTGGGGCCAATCTGGCGGGTAAGCAGAGATGACCAGTTTAGTAAGTGCTGTGTCTATAAGGCGCCAATCTGCGTAGAACCAGAGGCGAGGATTTACAGAGTATAAAGTGCTGTGTCCTATAAGGGCGTTGTGGGCCAATTCTGGCGTAAACAGCAATACCATACAGGGAGGAGCTGCTGCTGTGTGTCCTATAAGGAGCGTTGGGGAGCCAATTCTGGCGGGTAAACAGAGATGACCAGTTAGAAGCGGAGGATGCTGTGTCCTATAGGGGGGGGGGGGCCAATCGCGGTAAACAGAGATGACCCGTTTTACAGAGGAGTATGAGTGCTGTGTCCCATAAGGAGGCGTTGGGGGCCAATTCACCGGGTTAAACAGAGATGACCGGTTTACAGAGGAGTATAGAGTGCTGTGTCCTATAGGGGCGTTGGGGGCCAATTGTGGTCAGCTGGGTATAAACAGAGATGACCAGTTTTACAGAAGTACCAAAGTGCTGTGTCCTATAAGAGCGTTGGGGCCCAATCTGGCGCGGGTAAACAGAGATGACCGAAGTTTAGAGAATTATAGAGTGCCCGTGTCCTATAAGGAGGGCGTTGGGGAATCCAATTCTGGCGGGTAAAACAGAGATGACCAGTTTACAGAGGAGTATAGAGTGCTGTGTCCTGTAAAGAAGAGGCGTTGAGGGCCCAATTCAGACGGTTAAACAGAGATGACCAGTTTTAGGCTGTGTCCTATAAGGAAGATTTGGGGCCAATTTTGACGGGTAAGCAGAGATGACCAGTTTACAGAGGTATAGAGTGCTGTGTCCTATGGAGCGTTGGTCCCAGAATGACCAGTTTACAGAGGGTATAGAGTGCTGTGTCCTATAAGGGCGTTGAGGTCAGGTTAAACAGAGATGACCAGTTTACAGAGGAGTATAGAGTGCTGTGTCCTATAAGGAGCGTTGGGGGGCCAATCTGACTGGTAAACAGAGATGACCAGTTT
>NW_025547672.1:0-30000 GCF_905237065.1 Salmo salar
GTCCTGTATGGTAGGGAGGTTCCTCTAGTCTCCTGTATGGTAGGAAGGTTTCCTCTAGTCCTGTATGGTAGGAAAGGTTCCTCTAGTCCTGTATGGTAGGAAGGTTCCTCTCTAGTCCTGTATGGTAAAGGGAAGGTTTCTCTAGTCCTGTATGGAAAGGAAGGTTCCACTCTAGTCCTGGTAGGAGGGGGTTCCACTCTAGTCCTGTATGGTAGGGAAAGTTTTCACTCTAGTCCTGTATGGTAGGAAGGTTCCTCTAGTCCTGGTAGGGAAGGTTCCTCTAGTCCTGTGCTCATGGTAAAGGGAAGGTTCCTCTAGTCCTGTATGGTAGGGAAGGTTCCTCTAGTCCTGTATAGTAGGGAGGAAGTTCCTCTAGTCCTGTATGGTAGGAAGGTTCCTCTCTAGTCCTGTATGGTAGGAAGAGTTCCTCTAATTCTGTATGGTAGGGAAGGTTCCTCTAGTCCTAGTAATGGTAGGGAAGGTTCCTCTAGTCCTGTATGGTAGGGAAGGTTCCTCTAGTCCTGTATGGAGGGAAGGTTCCTCTAGTCTCTGTAGTGGTAGGGAAGGTTCCTCCCTAGTCCGTATGTATGGTAGGGAAGGTTTCCCTCTAGTCCTTTGTATGGTAGGGAAGGGTTCCTCTAGTCCTGTATGTGGTAGAGGAAGGTTCCTCTCTAGTCCTGTATGGTAGGGGAAGGTTCCCCTAGTCCTGTTATGGTAGGGAAGGTTCTCAGCTCCTTGTATGGTAGGGAAGGTTCCTCTAGTCCTGTATGGTAGGGAAGGTTCCTCTAGTCCCGTAGGGTAGGGAAGGTTCCTCTAGTCCTGTATGGTAGGGAAGGTTCCTCAGTCCGTATGGTAGGGAAGGTTCCTCTCTAGTCCTGTATGGTAGGGAAGGTTCCTCTAGTCCTGTATGGTAGGGAAGGTTCCTCTAGTCCTATTATGGAGGGAAGGTTCCTCTAGTCCTGTATGGTAGGGAAGGTTCTCTAGTCCTGTATGGTAGGGAAGGTTCTCTAGTCCTGTATGGTAGGGAAGGTTCCTCTAGTCCTGTATGGTGGGGAAGGTTCCTCTAGTCCTGTACGTATTGGAGGGAAGGTTTCTAGTCCTGTATGGTAGGGAAGGTTCCTCTAGTCCTGTATGGTAGGGAAGGTTCTCTAGTCCTGTATGGTAGGGAAGGTTCCTCTAGTCCTGTATGGTAGGGAAGGTTCCTCTAGTCCTGTATGGTAGGGAAGGTTCCTCTAGTCCTGTATGGTAGGGGGAAGGTTCCTCTAGTCCTGTATGGTAGGGAAGGTTCCTCTAGTCCTGTATGGTAGGGAAGGTTCCTCTAGTCCTGTATGGTAGGGAAGGTTCCTCTAGTCCTGTATGTATGGTAGGGAAGGTTCCTCTAGTCCTGTATGGTAGGGAAGGTTCCTCTAGTCCTGTATGTATGGAAGGGAAGGTTCCTCTAGTCCTGTATGGTAGGGAAGGTTCCTCTAGTCCTGTATGGTAGGGAAGGTTCCTCTAGTCCTGTATGGTAGGGAAGGTTCATCTAGTCCTGTATGGTAGGGAAGGTTCCTCTAGTCCTGTATGGTAGGGAAGGTTCCTCTAGTCCTGTATGTATGGTAGGGAAGGTTCCTCTAGTCCTGTATGGTAGGGAAGGTTCCTCTAGTCCTGTATGGTAGGGAAGGTTCCTCTAGTCCTGTATGGTAGGGAAGGTTCCTCTAGTCCTGTATGGTAGGGAAGGTTCATCTAGTCCTGTATGGTAGGGAAGGTTCCTCTAGTCCTGTATGGTAGGGAAGGTTCCTCTAGTCCTGTATGGTAGGGAAGGTTCCTCTAGTCCTGTATGGTAGGGAAGGTTCCTCTAGTCCTGTATGGTAGGGAAGGGTCCTCTAGTCCTGTATGGTAGGGAAGGTTCCTCTAGTCCTGTATGGTAGGGAAGGTTCCTCTAGTCCTGTATGGTAGGGAAGGTTCCTCTAGTCGATGTATGGTAGGGAAGGTTCCTCTAGTCCTGTATGGTAGGGAAGGTTCCTCTAGTCCTGTATGGTAGGGAAGGTTCCTCTAGTCCTGTATGGTAGGGAAGGTTCCTCTAGTCCTGTATGGTAGGGAAGGTTCCTCTAGTCCTGTATGGTAGGGAAGGTTCCTCTAGTCCTGTATGGTGGAAGGTTCCTCTAGTCCTGTATGGTAGGGAAGGTTCCTCTAGTCCTGTATGGTAGGGAAGGTTCCTCTAGTCCTGTATGGTAGGGAAGGTTCCTCTAGTCCTGTATGGTAGGGAAGGTTCCTCTAGTCCTGTATGGTAGGGAAGGTTCCTCTAGTCCTGTATGGTAGGGAAGGTTCCTCTAGTCCTGTGTATGGTAGGGAAGGTTCCTCTAGTCCTGTATGGTAGGGAAGGTTCCTCTAGTCCTGTATGGTAGGGAAGGTTCCTCTAGTCCTGTATGGTAGGGAAGGTTCTCTAGTCCTGTATGGTAGGGAAGGTTCCTCTAGTCCTGTATGGTAGGGAAGGTTCCTCTAGTCCTGTATGGTAGGGAAGGTTCCTCTAGTCCTGTATGGTAGGGAAGGTTCCTCTAGTCCTGTATGGTAGGGAAGGTTCCTCTAGTCCTGTATGGTAGGGAAGGTTCCTCTAGTCCTGTATGGTAGGGGAAGGTTCCTCTAGTCCTGTATGGTAGGGAAGGTTCCTCTAGTCCTGTATGGTAGGGAAGGTTCCTCTAGTCCTGTATGTATGGTAGGGAAGGTTCCTCTAGTCCTGTATGGTAGGGGAAGGTTCCTCTAGTCCTGTATGGTAGGGAAGGTTCCTCTAGTCCTGTATGGTAGGGAAGGTTCCTCTAGTCCTGTATGGTAGGGAAGGTTCCTCTAGTCCTGTATGGTAGGGAAGGTTCCTCTAGTCCTGTATGGTAGGGAAGGTTCCTCTAGTCCTGTAATGGTAGGGAAGGTTCCTCTAGTCCTGTATGGTAGGGAAGGTTCCTCTAGTCCTGTATGGTAGGGAAGGTTCCTCTAGTCCTGTATGTATGGTAGGGAAGGTTCCTCTAGTCCTGTATGGTAGGGAAGGTTCCTCTAGTCCTGTATGGTAGGGAAGGTTCCTCTAGTCCTGTATGGTAGGGAAGGTTCCTCTAGTCCTGTATGGTAGGGAAGGTTCCTCTAGTCCTGTATGGTAGGGAAGGTTCCTCTAGTCCTGTATGGTAGGGAAGGTTCCTCTAGTCCTGTATGGTAGGGAAGGTTCCTCTAGTCCGTATGGTAGGGAAGGTTCCTCTAGTCCTGTATGGTAGGGAAGGTTCCTCTAGTCCTGTATGGTAGGGAAGGTTCCTCTAGTCCTGTATGGTAGGGAAGGTTCCTCTAGTCCTGTATGGTAGGGAAGGTTCCTCTAGTCCTGTATGGTAGGGAAGGTTCCTCTAGTCCTGTATGGTAGGGAAGGTTCCTCTAGTCCTGTATGGTAGGGAAGGTTCCTCTAGTCCTGTATGGTAGGGAAGGTTCCTCTAGTCCTGTATGGTAGGGAAGGTTCCTCTAGTCCTGTATGGTAGGGAAGGTTCCTCTAGTCCTGTATGGTAGGGAAGGTTCCTCTAGTCCTGTATGGTAGGGAAGGTTCCTCTAGTCCTGTATGGTAGGGAAGGTTCCTCTAGTCCTTGTATGGTAGGGAAGGTTCCTCTAGTCCTGTATGGTAGGGAAGGTTCCTCTAGTCCTGTATGGTAGGGAAGGTTCCTCTAGTCCTGTATGGTAGGGAAGGTTCCTCTAGTCCTGTATGGTAGGGAAGGTTCCTCTAGTCCTGTATGGTAGGGAAGGTTCCTCTAGTCCTGTATGGTAGGGAAGGTTCCTCTAGTCCTGTATGGTAGGGAAGGTTCCTCTAGTCCTGTATGGTAGGGAAGGTTCCTCTAGTCCTGTATGGTAGGGAAGGTTCCTCTAGTCCTGTATGGTAGGGAAGGTTCCTCTAGTCCTGTATGGTAGGGAAGGTTCCTCTAGTCCTGTATGGTAGGGAAGGTTCCTCTAGTCCTGTATGGTAGGGAAGGTTCCTCTAGTCCTGTATGGTAGGGAAGGTTCCTCTAGTCCTGTATGGTAGGGAAGGTTCCTCTAGTCCTGTATGGTAGGGAAGGTTCCTCTAGTCCTGTATGGTAGGGAAGGTTCCTCTAGTCCTGTATGGTAGGGAAGGTTCCTCTAGTCCTGTATGGTAGGGAAGGTTCCTCTAGTCCTGTATGTATGGTAGGGAAGGTTCCTCTAGTCCTGTATGGTAGGGAAGGTTCCTCTAGTCCTGTATGGTAGGGAAGGTTCCTCTAGTCCTGTATGGTAGGGAAGGTTCCTCTAGTCCTGTATGGTAGGGAAGGTTCCTCTAGTCCTGTATGGTAGGGAAGGTTCCTCTAGTCCTGTATGGTAGGGAAGGTTCCTCTAGTCCTGTATGGTAGGGAAGGTTCCTCTAGTCCTGTATGGTAGGGAAGGTTCCTCTAGTCCTGTATGGTAGGGAAGGTTCCTCTAGTCCTGTTGTATGGTAGGGAAGGTTCCTCTAGTCCTGTATGGTAGGGAAGGTTCCTCTAGTCCTGTATGGTAGGGAAGGTTCCTCTAGTCCTGTAGTATGGTAGGGAAGGTTCCTCTAGTCCTGTGTATGGTAGGGAAGGTTCCTCTAGTCCTGTATGGTAGGGAAGGTTCCTCTAGTCCGTGTATGGTAGGGAAGGTTCCTCTAGTCCTGTATGGTAGGGAAGGTTCCTCTAGTCCTGTATGGTAGGGAAGGTTCCTCTAGTCCTGTATGGTAGGGAAGGTTCCTCTAGTCCTGTATGGTAGGGAAGGTTCCTCTAGTCCTGTATGGTAGGGAAGGTTCCTCTAGTCCTGTATGGTAGGGAAGGTTCCTCTAGTCCTGTATGGTAGGGAAGGTTCCTCTAGTCCTGTATGGTAGGGAAGGTTCCTCTAGTCCTGTATGGTAGGGAAGGTTCCTCTAGTCCTGTATGGTAGGGAAGGTTCCTCTAGTCCTGTATGGTAGGGAAGGTTCCTCTAGTCCTGTATGGTAGGGAAGGTTCCTCTAGTCCTGTATGGTAGGGAAGGTTCCTCTAGTCCTGTATGGTAGGGAAGGTTCCTCTAGTCCTGTATGGTAGGGAAGGTTCCTCTAGTCCTGTATGGTAGGGAAGGTTCCTCTAGTCCTGTATGGTAGGGAAGGTTCCTCTAGTCCTGTATGGTAGGGAAGGTTCCTCTAGTCCTGTATGGTAGGGAAGGTTCCTCTAGTCCTGTATGGTAGGGAAGGTTCCTCTAGTCCTGTATGGTAGGGAAGGTTCCTCTAGTCCTGTATGGTAGGGAAGGTTCCTCTAGTCCTGTATGGTAGGGAAGGTTCCTCTAGTCCTGTATGGTAGGGAAGGTTCCTCTAGTCCTGTATGGTAGGGAAGGTTCCTCTAGTCCTGTATGGTAGGGAAGGTTCCTCTAGTCCTGTATGGTAGGGAAGGTTCCTCTAGTCCTGTATGGTAGGGAAGGTTCCTCTAGTCCTGTATGGTAGGGAAGGTTCCTCTAGTCCTGTATGGTAGGGAAGGTTCCTCTAGTCCTGTGTATGGTAGGGAAGGTTCCTCTAGTCCTGTATGGTAGGGAAGGTTCCTCTAGTCCTGTATGGTAGGGAAGGTTCCTCTAGTCCTGTATGTATGGTAGGGAAGGTTCCTCTAGTCCTGTATGGTAGGGAAGGTTCCTCTAGTCCTGTATGGTAGGGAAGGTTCCTCTAGTCCTGTATGGTAGGGAAGGTTCCTCTAGTCCTGTATGGTAGGGAAGGTTCCTCTAGTCCTGTATGGTAGGGAAGGTTCCTCTAGTCCTGTATGGTAGGGAAGGTTCCTCTAGTCCTGTGTATGGTAGGGAAGGTTCCTCTAGTCCTGTATGGTAGGGAAGGTTCCTCTAGTCCTGTATGGTAGGGAAGGTTCCTCTAGTCCTGTATGGTAGGGAAGGTTCCTCTAGTCGCTGTATGGTAGGGAAGGTTCCTCTAGTCCTGTATGGTAGGGAAGGTTCCTCTAGTCCTGTATGGTAGGGAAGGTTCCTCTAGTCCTGTATGGTAGGGAAGGTTCCTCTAGTCCTGTATGGTAGGGAAGGTTCCTCTAGTCCTGTATGGTAGGGAAGGTTCCTCTAGTCCTGTATGGTAGGGAAGGTTCCTCTAGTCCTGTATGGTAGGGAAGGTTCCTCTAGTCCTGTATGGTAGGGAAGGTTCCTCTAGTCCTGTATGGTAGGGAAGGTTCCTCTAGTCCTGTATGGTAGGGAAGGTTCCTCTAGTCCTGTATGGTAGGGAAGGTTCCTCTAGTCCTGTATGGTAGGGAAGGTTCCTCTAGTCCTGTATGGTAGGGAAGGTTCCTCTAGTCCTGTGTATGGTAGGGAAGGTTCCTCTAGTCCTGTATGGTAGGGAAGGTTCCTCTAGTCCTGTATGGTAGGGAAGGTTCCTCTAGTCCTGTATGGTAGGGAAGGTTCCTCTAGTCCTGTATGGTAGGGAAGGTTCCTCTAGTCCTGTATGGTAGGGAAGGTTCCTCTAGTCCTGTATGGTAGGGAAGGTTCCTCTAGTCCTGTATGGTAGGGAAGGTTCCTCTAGTCCTGTATGGTAGGGAAGGTTCCTCTAGTCCTGTATGGTAGGGAAGGTTCCTCTAGTCCTGTATGGTAGGGAAGGTTCCTCTAGTCCTGTATGGTAGGGAAGGTTCCTCTAGTCCTGTATGGTAGGGAAGGTTCCTCTAGTCCTGTATGGTAGGGAAGGTTCCTCTAGTCCTGTATGGTAGGGAAGGTTCCTCTAGTCCTGTATGGTAGGGAAGGTTCCTCTAGTCCTGTATGGTAGGGAAGGTTCCTCTAGTCCTGTATGGTAGGGAAGGTTCCTCTAGTCCTGTATGGTAGGGAAGGTTCCTCTAGTCCTGTATGGTAGGGAAGGTTCCTCTAGTCCTGTATGGTAGGGAAGGTTCCTCTAGTCCTGTATGGTAGGGAAGGTTCCTCTAGTCCTGTATGGTAGGGAAGGTTCCTCTAGTCCTGTATGGTAGGGAAGGTTCCTCTAGTCCTGTGTATGGTAGGGAAGGTTCCTCTAGTCCTGTATGGTAGGGAAGGTTCCTCTAGTCCTGTATGGTAGGGAAGGTTCCTCTAGTCCTGTGTATGGTAGGGAAGGTTCCTCTAGTCCTGTGTATGGTAGGGAAGGTTCCTCTAGTCCTGTATGGTAGGGAAGGTTCCTCTAGTCCTGTATGGTAGGGAAGGTTCCTCTAGTCCTGTATGGTAGGGAAGGTTCCTCTAGTCCTGTATGGTAGGGAAGGTTCCTCTAGTCCTGTATGGTAGGGAAGGTTCCTCTAGTCCTGTATGGTAGGGAAGGTTCCTCTAGTCCTGTATGGTAGGGAAGGTTCCTCTAGTCCTGTATGGTAGGGAAGGTTCCTCTAGTCCTGTATGGTAGGGAAGGTTCCTCTAGTCCGTGTATGGTAGGGAAGGTTCCTCTAGTCCTGTATGGTAGGGAAGGTTCCTCTAGTCCTGTGTATGGTAGGGAAGGTTCCTCTAGTCCTGTATGGTAGGGAAGGTTCCTCTAGTCCTGTATGGTAGGGAAGGTTCCTCTAGTCCTGTATGGTAGGGAAGGTTCCTCTAGTCCTGTATGGTAGGGAAGGTTCCTCTAGTCCTTGTATGGTAGGGAAGGTTCCTCTAGTCCTGTATGGTAGGGAAGGTTCCTCTAGTCCTGTATGGTAGGGAAGGTTCCTCTAGTCCTGTATGGTAGGGAAGGTTCCTCTAGTCCTGTATGGTAGGGAAGGTTCCTCTAGTCCTGTATGGTAGGGAAGGTTCCTCTAGTCCTGTATGGTAGGGAAGGTTCCTCTAGTCCTGTATGGTAGGGAAGGTTCCTCTAGTCCTGTATGGTAGGGAAGGTTCCTCTAGTCCTGTATGGTAGGGAAGGTTCCTCTAGTCCTGTATGGTAGGGAAGGTTCCTCTAGTCCTGTATGGTAGGGAAGGTTCCTCTAGTCCTGTATGGTAGGGAAGGTTCCTCTAGTCCTGTATGGTAGGGAAGGTTCCTCTAGTCCTGTATGGTAGGGAAGGTTCCTCTAGTCCTGTATGGTAGGGAAGGTTCCTCTAGTCCTGTATGGTAGGGAAGGTTCCTCTAGTCCTGTATGGTAGGGAAGGTTCCTCTAGTCCTGTATGGTAGGGAAGGTTCCTCTAGTCCTGTATGGTAGGGAAGGTTCCTCTAGTCCTGTATGGTAGGGAAGGTTCCTCTAGTCCTGTATGGTAGGGAAGGTTCCTCTAGTCCTGTATGGTAGGGAAGGTTCCTCTAGTCCTGTATGGTAGGGAAGGTTCCTCTAGTCCTGTATGGTAGGGAAGGTTCCTCTAGTCCTGTATGGTAGGGAAGGTTCCTCTAGTCCTGTATGGTAGGGAAGGTTCCTCTAGTCCTGTATGGTAGGGAAGGTTCCTCTAGTCCTGTATGGTAGGGAAGGTTCCTCTAGTCCTGTATGTATGGTAGGGAAGGTTCCTCTAGTCCTGTATGGTAGGGAAGGTTCCTCTAGTCCTGTATGTATGGTAGGGAAGGTTCCTCTAGTCCTGTATGGTAGGGAAGGTTCCTCTAGTCCTGTATGGTAGGGAAGGTTCCTCTAGTCCTGTATGGTAGGGAAGGTTCCTCTAGTCCTGTATGGTAGGGAAGGTTCCTCTAGTCCTGTATGGTAGGGAAGGTTCCTCTAGTCCTGTATGGTAGGGAAGGTTCCTCTAGTCCTGTATGGTAGGGAAGGTTCCTCTAGTCCTGTATGGTAGGGAAGGTTCCTCTAGTCCTGTATGGTAGGGAAGGTTCCTCTAGTCCTGTATGGTAGGGAAGGTTCCTCTAGTCCTGTGTATGGTAGGGAAGGTTCCTCTAGTCCTGTATGGTAGGGAAGGTTCCTCTAGTCCTGTATGGTAGGGAAGGTTCCTCTAGTCCTGTATGGTAGGGAAGGTTCCTCTAGTCCTGTATGGTAGGGAAGGTTCCTCTAGTCCTGTATGGTAGGGAAGGTTCCTCTAGTCCTGTATGGTAGGGAAGGTTCCTCTAGTCCTGTATGGTAGGGAAGGTTCCTCTAGTCCTGTATGGTAGGGAAGGTTCCTCTAGTCCTGTATGGTAGGGAAGGTTCCTCTAGTCCTGTATGGTAGGGAAGGTTCCTCTAGTCCTGTATGGTAGGGAAGGTTCCTCTAGTCCTGTATGGTAGGGAAGGTTCCTCTAGTCCTGTATGGTAGGGAAGGTTCCTCTAGTCCTGTATGGTAGGGAAGGTTCCTCTAGTCCTGTATGGTAGGGAAGGTTCCTCTAGTCCTGTATGGTAGGGAAGGTTCCTCTAGTCCTGTATGGTAGGGAAGGTTCCTCTAGTCCTGTATGGTAGGGAAGGTTCCTCTAGTCCTGTATGGTAGGGAAGGTTCCTCTAGTCCTGTATGGTAGGGAAGGTTCCTCTAGTCCTGTATGGTAGGGAAGGTTCCTCTAGTCCTGTATGTATGGTAGGGAAGGTTCCTCTAGTCCTGTATGGTAGGGAAGGTTCCTCTAGTCCTGTATGGTAGGGAAGGTTCCTCTAGTCCTGTATGGTAGGGAAGGTTCCTCTAGTCCTGTATGGTAGGGAAGGTTCCTCTAGTCCTGTATGGTAGGGAAGGTTCCTCTAGTCCTGTATTGGTAGGGAAGGTTCCTCTAGTCCTGTATGGTAGGGAAGGTTCCTCTAGTCCTGTATGGTAGGGAAGGTTCCTCTAGTCCTGTATGGTAGGGAAGGTTCCTCTAGTCCTGTATGGTAGGGAAGGTTCCTCTAGTCCTGTATGGTAGGGAAGGTTCCTCTAGTCCTGTATGGTAGGGAAGGTTCCTCTAGTCCTGTATGGTAGGGAAGGTTCCTCTAGTCCTGTATGGTAGGGAAGGTTCCTCTAGTCCTGTATGGTAGGGAAGGTTCCTCTAGTCCTGTATGGTAGGGAAGGTTCCTCTAGTCCTGTATGGTAGGGAAGGTTCCTCTAGTCCTGTATGGTAGGGAAGGTTCCTCTAGTCCTGTATGGTAGGGAAGGTTCCTCTAGTCCTGTATGTATGGTAGGGAAGGTTCCTCTAGTCCTGTATGGTAGGGAAGGTTCCTCTAGTCCTGTATGGTAGGGAAGGTTCCTCTAGTCCTGTATGGTAGGGAAGGTTCCTCTAGTCCTGTATGGTAGGGAAGGTTCCTCTAGTCCTGTATGGTAGGGAAGGTTCCTCTAGCCCTGTATGGTAGGGAAGGTTCCTCTAGTCCTGTATGGTAGGGAAGGTTCCTCTAGTCCTGTATGGTAGGGAAGGTTCCTCTAGTCCTGTATGGTAGGGAAGGTTCCTCTAGTCCTGTATGGTAGGGAAGGTTCCTCTAGTCCTGTATGGTAGGGAAGGTTCCTCTAGTCCTGTATGGTAGGGAAGGTTCCTCTAGTCCTGTATGGTAGGGAAGGTTCCTCTAGTCCTGTATGGTAGGGAAGGTTCCTCTAGTCCTGTATGGTAGGGAAGGTTCCTCTAGTCCTGTATGGTAGGGAAGGTTCCTCTAGTCCTGTAGTATGGTAGGGAAGGTTCCTCTAGTCCTGTGTATGGTAGGGAAGGTTCCTCTAGTCCTGTATGTATGGTAGGGAAGGTTCCTCTAGTCCTGTATGGTAGGGAAGGTTCCTCTAGTCCTGTATGGTAGGGAAGGTTCCTCTAGTCCTGTATGGTAGGGAAGGTTCCTCTAGTCCTGTATGGTAGGGAAGGTTCCTCTAGTCCTGTATGGTAGGGAAGGTTCCTCTAGTCCTGTATGGTAGGGAAGGTTCCTCTAGTCCTGTATGGTAGGGAAGGTTCCTCTAGTCCTGTATGGTAGGGAAGGTTCCTCTAGTCCTGTATGGTAGGGAAGGTTCCTCTAGTCCTTGTATGGTAGGGAAGGTTCCTCTAGTCCTGTATGTGGTAGGGAAGGTTCCTCTAGTCCTGTATGGTAGGGAAGGTTCCTCTAGTCCTGTATGGTAGGGAAGGTTCCTCTAGTCCTGTGTATGGTAGGGAAGGTTCCTCTAGTCCTGTATGGTAGGGAAGGTTCCTCTAGTCCTGTATGGTAGGGAAGGTTCCTCTAGTCCTGTATGGTAGGGAAGGTTCCTCTAGTCCTGTATGGTAGGGAAGGTTCCTCTAGTCCTGTATGGTAGGGAAGGTTCCTCTAGTCCTGTATGGTAGGGAAGGTTCCTCTAGTCCTGTATGGTAGGGAAGGTTCCTCTAGTCCTGTATGTATGGTAGGGAAGGTTCCTCTAGTCCTGTATGGTAGGGAAGGTTCCTCTAGTCCTGTATGGTAGGGAAGGTTCCTCTAGTCCTGTATGGTAGGGAAGGTTCCTCTAGTCCTATGTATGGTAGGGAAGGTTCCTCTAGTCCTGTATGGTAGGGAAGGTTCCTCTAGTCCTGTGTATGGTAGGGAAGGTTCCTCTAGTCCTGTATGGTAGGGAAGGTTCCTCTAGTCCTGTATGGTAGGGAAGGTTCCTCTAGTCCTTGTATGGTAGGGAAGGTTCCTCTAGTCCTGTATGGTAGGGAAGGTTCCTCTAGTCCTGTATGGTAGGGAAGGTTCCTCTAGTCCTGTATGGTAGGGAAGGTTCCTCTAGTCCTGTATGGTAGGGAAGGTTCCTCTAGTCCTGTATGGTAGGGAAGGTTCCTCTAGTCCTGTAGTATGGTAGGGAAGGTTCCTCTAGTCCTGTATGGTAGGGAAGGTTCCTCTAGTCCTGTATGTATGGTAGGGAAGGTTCCTCTAGTCCTGTATGGTAGGGAAGGTTCCTCTAGTCCTGTATGGTAGGGAAGGTTCCTCTAGTCCTGTATGGTAGGGAAGGTTCCTCTAGTCCTGTATGGTAGGGAAGGTTCCTCTAGTCCTGTATGGTAGGGAAGGTTCCTCTAGTCCTGTATGGTAGGGAAGGTTCCTCTAGTCCTGTATGGTAGGGAAGGTTCCTCTAGTCCTGTATGGTAGGGAAGGTTCCTCTAGTCCTGTATGGTAGGGAAGGTTCCTCTAGTCCTGTATGGTAGGGAAGGTTCCTCTAGTCCTGTATGGTAGGGAAGGTTCCTCTAGTCCTGTATGGTAGGGAAGGTTCCTCTAGTCCTGTGTATGGTAGGGAAGGTTCCTCTAGTCCTGTATGGTAGGGAAGGTTCCTCTAGTCCTGTATGGTAGGGAAGGTTCCTCTAGTCCTGTATGGTAGGGAAGGTTCCTCTAGTCCTGTATGGTAGGGAAGGTTCCTCTAGTCCTGTATGGTAGGGAAGGTTCCTCTAGTCCTGTATGGTAGGGAAGGTTCCTCTAGTCCTGTATGGTAGGGAAGGTTCCTCTAGTCCTGTATGGTAGGGAAGGTTCCTCTAGTCCTGTATGGTAGGGAAGGTTCCTCTAGTCCTGTTATGGTAGGGAAGGTTCCTCTAGTCCTGTATGGTAGGGAAGGTTCCTCTAGTCCTGTATGGTAGGGAAGGTTCCTCTAGTCCTGTATGTATGGTAGGGAAGGTTCCTCTAGTCCTGTGTATGGTAGGGAAGGTTCCTCTAGTCCTGTATGTATGGTAGGGAAGGTTCCTCTAGTCCTGTATGGTAGGGAAGGTTCCTCTAGTCCTGTATGGTAGGGAAGGTTCCTCTAGTCCTGTATGGTAGGGAAGGTTCCTCTAGTCCTGTATGGTAGGGAAGGTTCCTCTAGTCCTGTATGGTAGGGAAGGTTCCTCTAGTCCTGTATGGTAGGGAAGGTTCCTCTAGTCCTGTATGGTAGGGAAGGTTCCTCTAGTCCTGTATGGTAGGGAAGGTTCCTCTAGTCCTGTATGGTAGGGAAGGTTCCTCTAGTCCTGTATGGTAGGGAAGGTTCCTCTAGTCCTGTATGGTAGGGAAGGTTCCTCTAGTCCTGATGTATGGTAGGGAAGGTTCCTCTAGTCCTATGTATGGTAGGGAAGGTTCCTCTAGTCCTGTATGGTAGGGAAGGTTCCTCTAGTCCTGTATGGTAGGGAAGGTTCCTCTAGTCCTGTATGGTAGGGAAGGTTCCTCTAGTCCTGTATGGTAGGGAAGGTTCCTCTAGTCCTGTATGGTAGGGAAGGTTCCTGAAGTCCTGATGTATGGTAGGGAAGGTTCCTCTAGTCCTGTATGGTAGGGAAGGTTCCTCTAGTCCTGTATGGTAGGGAAGGTTCCTCTAGTCCTGTATGGTAGGGAAGGTTCCTCTAGTCCTGTATGTATGGTAGGGAAGGTTCCTCTAGTCCTGTATGGTAGGGAAGGTTCCTCTAGTCCTGTATGGTAGGGAAGGTTCCTCTAGTCCTGTATGTATGGTAGGGAAGGTTCCTCTAGTCCTGTATGGTAGGGAAGGTTCCTCTAGTCCTGTATGGTAGGGAAGGTTCCTCTAGTCCTGTATGGTAGGGAAGGTTCCTCTAGTCCTGTATGGTAGGGAAGGTTCCTCTAGTCCTGTATGGTAGGGAAGGTTCCTCTAGTCCTGTATGTATGGTAGGGAAGGTTCCTCTAGTCCTGTATGGTAGGGAAGGTTCCTCTAGTCCTGTATGGTAGGGAAGGTTCCTCTAGTCCTGTATGGTAGGGAAGGTTCCTCTAGTCCTGTATGGTAGGGAAGGTTCCTCTAGTCCTGTATGGTAGGGAAGGTTCCTCTAGTCCTGTATGTATGGTAGGGAAGGTTCCTCTAGTCCTGTATGGTAGGGAAGGTTCCTCTAGTCCTGTATGGTAGGGAAGGTTCCTCTAGTCCTGTATGGTAGGGAAGGTTCCTCTAGTCCTGTATGGTAGGGAAGGTTCCTCTAGTCCTGTATGGTAGGGAAGGTTCCTCTAGTCCTGTATGGTGGGGAAGGTTCCTCTAGTCCTGTATGGTAGGGAAGGTTCCTCTAGCCCTGTATGGTAGGGAAGGTTCCTCTAGTCCTGTATGGTAGGGATGGTTCCTCTAGCCCTGTATGGTAGGGAAGGTTCCTCTAGTCCTGTATGTATGGTAGGGAAGGTTCCTCTAGTCCTGTATGGTAGGGAAGGTTCCTCTAGTCCTGTATGGTAGGGAAGGTTCCTCTAGTCCTGTATGGTAGGGAAGGTTCCTCTAGTCCTGTATGGTAGGGAAGGTTCCTCTAGTCCTGTATGGTAGGGAAGGTTCCTCTAGTCCTGTATGGTAGGGAAGGTTCCTCTAGTCCTGTATGTATGGTAGGGAAGGTTCCTCTAGTCCTGTATGGTAGGGAAGGTTCCTCTAGTCCTGTATGTATGGTAGGGAAGGTTCCTCTAGTCCTGTATGGAAGGGAAGGTTCCTCTAGTCCTGTATGGTAGGGAAGGTTCCTCTAGTCCTGTATGGTAGGGAAGGTTCCTCTAGTCCTGTATGGTAGGGAAGGTTCCTCTAGTCCTGTATGGTAGGGAAGGTTCCTCTAGTCCTGTATGGTAGGGAAGGTTCCTCTAGTCCTTGTATGGTAGGGAAGGTTCCTCTAGTCCTGTATGGTAGGGAAGGTTCCTCTAGTCCTGTATGGTAGGGAAGGTTCCTCTAGTCCTGTATGGTAGGGAAGGTTCCTCTAGTCCTGTATGGTAGGGAAGGTTCCTCTAGTCCTGTATGGTAGGGAAGGTTCCTCTAGTCCTGTATGGTAGGGAAGGTTCCTCTAGTCCTGTATGGTAGGGAAGGTTCCTCTAGTCCTGTATGGTAGGGAAGGTTCCTCTAGTCCTGTATGCATGGTAGGGAAGGTTCCTCTAGTCCTGTATGGTAGGGAAGGTTCCTCTAGTCCTGTATGGTAGGGAAGGTTCCTCTAGTCCTGTATGTATGGTAGGGAAGGTTCCTCTAGTCCTTGTATGGTAGGGAAGGTTCCTCTAGTCCTGTATGTATGGTAGGGAAGGTTCCTCTAGTCCTGTATGGTAGGGAAGGTTCCTCTAGTCCTGTATGGTAGGGAAGGTTCCTCTAGTCCTGATGTATGGTAGGGAAGGTTCCTCTAGTCCTGTATGGTAGGGAAGGTTCCTCTAGTCCTGTATGGTAGGGAAGGTTCCTCTAGTCCTGTATGGTAGGGAAGGTTCCTCTAGTCCTGTATGGTAGGGAAGGTTCCTCTAGTCCTGTATGGTAGGGAAGGTTCCTCTAGTCCTGTATGGTAGGGAAGGTTCCTCTAGTCCTGTATGGTAGGGAAGGTTCCTCTAGTCCTGTATGGTAGGGAAGGTTCCTCTAGTCCTGTATGTATGGTAGGGAAGGTTCCTCTAGTCCTGTATGTATGGTAGGGAAGGTTCCTCTAGTCCTGTATGGTAGGGAAGGTTCCTCTAGTCCTGTATGGTAGGGAAGG
Source organism: Salmo salar (assembly GCF_905237065.1). Lineage (NCBI taxonomy): Eukaryota > Metazoa > Chordata > Actinopteri > Salmoniformes > Salmonidae > Salmo > Salmo salar. The sequence goes on from NW_025547672.1 coordinate 15,074, forward strand.
TTCCTCTAGTCCTGTATGTATGGTAGGGAAGGTTCCTCTAGTCCTGTATGGTAGGGAAGGTTCCTCTAGTCCTGTATGGTAGGGAAGGTTCCTCTAGTCCTGTATGGTAGGGAAGGTTCCTCTAGTCCTGTATGTATGGTAGGGAAGGTTCCTCTAGTCCTGTATGGTAGGGAAGGTTCCTCTAGTCCTGTATGGTAGGGAAGGTTCCTCTAGTCCTGTATGGTAGGGAAGGTTCCTCTAGTCCTGTATGTATGGTAGGGAAGGTTCCTCTAGTCCTGTATGGTAGGGAAGGTTCCTCTAGTCCTGTGTATGGTAGGGAAGGTTCCTCTAGTCCTGTATGGTAGGGAAGGTTCCTCTAGTCCTGTATGGTAGGGAAGGTTCCTCTAGTCCTGTATGGTAGGGAAGGTTCCTCTAGTCCTGTATGTATGGTAGGGAAGGTTCCTCTAGTCCTGTATGGTAGGGAAGGTTCCTCTAGTCCTGTATGGTAGGGAAGGTTCCTCTAGTCCTGTATGGTAGGGAAGGTTCCTCTAGTCCGGTATGGTAGGGAAGGTTCCTCTAGTCCTGTATGGTAGGGAAGGTTCCTCTAGTCCTGTATGTATGGTAGGGAAGGTTCCTCTAGTCCTGTATGGTAGGGAAGGTTCCTCTAGTCCTGTATGGTAGGGAAGGTTCCTCTAGTCCTGTATGGTAGGGAAGGTTCCTCTAGTCCTGTATGGTAGGGAAGGTTCCTCTAGTCCTGTATGGTAGGGAAGGTTCCTCTAGTCCTGTATGGTGGGGAAGGTTCCTCTAGTCCTGTATGGTAGGGAAGGTTCCTCTAGCCCTGTATGGTAGGGAAGGTTCCTCTATTCCTGTATGGTAGGGAAGGTTCCTCTAGCCCTGTATGGTAGGGAAGGTTCCTCTAGTCCTGTATGTATGGTAGGGAAGGTTCCTCTAGTCCTGTATGGTAGGGAAGGTTCCTCTAGTCCTGTATGGTAGGGAAGGTTCCTCTAGTCCTGTATGGTAGGGAAGGTTCCTCTAGTCCTGTATGGTAGGGAAGGTTCCTCTAGTCCTGTATGGTAGGGAAGGTTCCTCTAGTCCTGTATGGTAGGGAAGGTTCCTCTAGTCCTGTATGGTAGGGAAGGTTCCTCTAGTCCTGTATGGTAGGGAAGGTTCCTCTAGTCCTGTATGTATGGTAGGGAAGGTTCCTCTAGTCCTGTATGGTAGGGAAGGTTCCTCTAGTCCTGTATGTATGGTAGGGAAGGTTCCTCTAGTCCTGTATGGTAGGGAAGGTTCCTCTAGTCCTGTATGGTAGGGAAGGTTCCTCTAGTCCTGTATGGTAGGGAAGGTTCCTCTAGTCCTGTATGGTAGGGAAGGTTCCTCTAGTCCTGTATGGTAGGGAAGGTTCCTCTAGTCCTGTATGTATGGTAGGGAAGGTTCCTCTAGTCCTGTATGGTAGGGAAGGTTCCTCTAGTCCTGTATGGTAGGGAAGGTTCCTCTAGTCCTGTAGGGTAGGGAAGGTTCCTCTAGTCCTGTATGGTAGGGAAGGTTCCTCTAGTCCTGTATGGTAGGGAAGGTTCCTCTAGTCCTGTATGGTAGGGAAGGTTCCTCTAGTCCTGTATGTATGGTAGGGAAGGTTCCTCTAGTCCTGTATGGTAGGGAAGGTTCCTCTAGTCCTGTATGGTAGGGAAGGTTCCTCTAGTCCTGTATGGTAGGGAAGGTTCCTCTAGTCCTGTATGGTAGGGAAGGTTCCTCTAGTCCTGTATGGTAGGGAAGGTTCCTCTAGTCCTGTATGGTAGGGAAGGTTCCTCTAGTCCTGTATGGTAGGGAAGGTTCCTCTAGTCCTGTATGGTAGGGAAGGTTCCTCTAGTCCTGTATGGTGGGGAAGGTTATTCTAGTCCTGTATGGTAGGGAAGGTTCCTCTAGTCCTGTATGGTAGGGAAGGTTCCTCTAGTCCTGTATGGTAGGGAAGGTTCCTCTAGTCCTGTATGGTAGGGAAGGTTCCTCTAGTCCTGTATGGTAGGGAAGGTTCTTCTAGTCCTGTATGGTAGGGAAGGTTCCTCTAGTCCTGTATGGTAGGGAAGGTTCCTCTAGTCCTGTATGGTGGGGAAGGTTCCTCTAGTCCTGTATGGTAGGGAAGGTTCCTCTAGTCCTGTATGGTAGGGAAGGTTCCTCTAGTCCTGTATGGTAGGGAAGGTTCCTCTAGTCCTGTATGGTAGGGAAGGTTCCTCTAGTCCTGTATGGTAGGGAAGGTTCCTCTAGTCCTGTATGGTAGGGAAGGTTCCTCTAGTCCTGTATGGTAGGGAAGGTTCCTCTAGTCCTGTATGTATGGTAGGGAAGGTTCCTCTAGTCCTGTATGGTAGGGAAGGTTCCTCTAGTCCTGTATGTATGGTAGGGAAGGTTCCTCTAGTCCTGTATGGTAGGGAAGGTTCCTCTAGTCCTGTATGGTAGGGAAGGTTCCTCTAGTCCTGTATGGTAGGGAAGGTTCCTCTAGTCCTGTATGTATGGTAGGGAAGGTTCCTCTAGTCCTGTATGGTAGGGAAGGTTCCTCTAGTCCTGTATGTATGGTAGGGAAGGTTCCTCTAGTCCTGTATGGTAGGGAAGGTTCCTCTAGTCCTGTATGTATGGTAGGGAAGGTTCCTCTAGTCCTGTATGTTAGGGAAGGTTCCTCTAGTCCTGTATGGTAGGGAAGGTTCCTCTAGTCCTGTATGGTAGGGAAGGTTCCTCTAGTCCTGTATGTATGGTAGGGAAGGTTCCTCTAGTCCTGTATGTATGGTAGGGAAGGTTCCTCTAGTCCTGTATGGTAGGGAAGGTTCCTCTAGTCCTGTATGGTAGGGAAGGTTCCTCTAGTCCTGTATGTATGGTAGGGAAGGTTCCTCTAGTCCTGTATGGTAGGGAAGGTTCCTCTAGTCCTGTATGTATGGTAGGGAAGGTTCCTCTAGTCCTGTATGGTAGGGAAGGTTCCTCTAGTCCTGTATGTATGGTAGGGAAGGTTCCTCTAGTCCTGTATGTATGGTAGGGAAGGTTCCTCTAGTCCTGTATGGTAGGGAAGGTTCCTCTAGTCCTGTATGGTGGGGAAGGTTCCTCTAGTCCTGTATGGTAGGGAAGGTTCCTCTAGTCCTGTATGGTAGGGAAGGTTCCTCTAGTCCTGTATGGTAGGGAAGGTTCCTCTAGTCCTGTATGTATGGTAGGGAAGGTTCCTCTAGTCCTGTATGGTAGGGAAGGTTCCTCTAGTCCTGTATGGTAGGGAAGGTTCCTCTAGTCCTGTATGGTAGGGAAGGTTCCTCTAGTCCTGTATGTTAGGGAAGGTTCCTCTAGTCCTGTATGGTAGGGAAGGTTCCTCTAGTCCTGTATGGTAGGGAAGGTTCCTCTAGTCCTGTATGGTAGGGAAGGTTCCTCTAGTCCTGTATGGTAGGGAAGGTTCCTCTAGTCCTGTATGTATGGTAGGGAAGGTTCCTCTAGTCCTGTATGTATGGTAGGGAAGGTTCCTCTAGTCCTGTATGGTAGGGAAGGTTCCTCTAGTCCTGTATGTATGGTGGGGAAGGTTCCTCTAGTCCTGTATGGTGGGGAAGGTTCCTCTAGTCCTGTATGGTAGGGAAGGTTCCTCTAGTCCTGTATGGTAGGGAAGGTTCCTCTAGTCCTGTATGTATGGTAGGGAAGGTTCCTCTAGTCCTGTATGGTAGGGAAGGTTCCTCTAGTCCTGTATGGTAGGGAAGGTTCCTCTAGTCCTGTATGGTAGGGAAGGTTCCTCTAGTCCTGTATGGTAGGGAAGGTTCCTCTAGTCCTGTATGTATGGTAGGGAAGGTTCCTCTAGTCCTGTATGTATGGTAGGGAAGGTTCCTCTAGTCCTGTATGGTAGGGAAGGTTCCTCTAGTCCTGTATGGTAGGGAAGGTTCCTCTAGTCCTGTATGGTAGGGAAGGTTCCTCTAGTCCTGTATGTATGGTAGGGAAGGTTCCTCTAGTCCTGTATGTATGGTAGGGAAGGTTCCTCTAGTCCTGTATGGTAGGGAAGGTTCCTCTAGTCCTGTATGTATGGTAGTGAAGGTTCCTCTAGTCCTGTATGTATGGTAGGGAAGGTTCCTCTAGTCCTGTATGGTAGGGAAGGTTCCTCTAGCCCTGTATGGTAGGGAAGGTTCCTCTAGTCCTGTATGGTAGGGAAGGTTCCTCTAGTCCTGTATGGTAGGGAAGGTTCCTCTAGTCCTGTATGGTAGGGAAGGTTCCTCTAGTCCTGTATGGTAGGGAAGGTTCCTCTAGTCCTGTATGTATGGTAGGGAAGGTTCCTCTAGTCCTGTATGGTAGGGAAGGTTCCTCTAGCCCTGTATGGTAGGGAAGGTTCCTCTAGTCCTGTATGGTAGGGAAGGTTCCTCTAGTCCTGTATGGTAGGGAAGGTTCCTCTAGCCCTGTATGGTAGGGAAGGTTCCTCTAGTCCTGTATGTATGGTGGGGAAGGTTCCTCTAGTCCTGTATGTATGGTAGGGAAGGTTCCTCTAGTCCTGTATGGTAGGGAAGGTTCCTCTAGCCCTGTATGGTAGGGAAGGTTCTGTATATCTAAATGTCCAGAAAACTCATTCAGAGAAATACCTTGAAGCCCTGATGTTAGGGGTTAAGAATAGGTAGGTTAGTTTAGGGGTTAGGGCTAGGTGGGTGGGTAGGTTAGGTTAGGGGTTAGCTGGGTGGGTAGGTTAGTTTAGGTGTTAGGGCTAGGTAGGTAGGTTAGGGGTTAGGGCTAGGTAGGTAGGCTAGGGGTTAGGGCTGGGTAGGTTAGTTCAGGGGTTAGGGCTAGGTAGGTTAGGGGTTAGGGCTGGGTAGGTAGGTTAGTGGTTAGGGCTGGGTAGGTTAGTTCAGGGGTTAGGGCTAGGTGGGTAGGTTAGGGGTTAGGGCTAGGTAGGTAGGTTAGGGGTTAGGCCTAGGTAGGTAGGTTAGGGGTTAGGCCTAGGTAGGTAGGTTAGGGGTTAGGGCTAGGTAGGTAGGTTAGTGGTTAGTGCTGGGTAGGTTAGTTCAGGGGTTAGGGCTAGGTGGGTAGGTTAGGGGTTAGGCCTAGGTAGGTAGGTTAGGGGTTAGGGCTAGGTAGGTAGGTTAGTTGTTAGGGCTGGGTAGGTTAGTTCAGGGGTTAGGGCTAGGTGGGTAGGTTAGGGGTTAGGGCTGGGTAGGTTAGTTCAGGGGTTAGGGCTAGGTAGGTAGGTTAGGGGTTAGGGCTAGGTAGGTAGGTTAGGGGTTAGGGCTAGGTAGGTAGGTTAGTGGTTAGGGCTGGGTAGGTTATTTCAGGGGTTAGGGCTAGGTAGGTTAGGGGTTAGGGCTAGGTAGGTAGGTTAGGGGTTAGGGCTAGGTAGGTAGGTTAGGGGTTAGGGCTAGGTAGGTTAGTTTAGGGGTTAGGGTTAGCTGGGTGGGTAGGTTAGTTCAGGGGTTAGGGCTAGGTGGGTAGGTTAGTTCAAATCTAATTTTATTGGTCCATACAGATGGTTAGCAGATGTTAATGGTCCATACAGATGGTTAGCAGATGTTAATGGTCACATACAGATGGTTAGCAGGTGTTAATGGTCCATACAGATGGTTAGCAGATGTTAATGGTCCATACAGATGGTTAGCAGATGTTAATGGTCACATACAGATGGTTAGCAGGTGTTAATGGTCCATACAGATGGTTAGCAGATGTTAATGGTCCATACAGATGGTTAGCAGATGTTAATGGTCCATACAGATGGTTAGCAGATGTTAATGGTCCATACAGATGGTTAGCAGATGTTATTGGTCACATACAGATGGTTAGCAGATGTTAATGGTCCATACAGATGGTTAGCAGATGTTAATGCGAGTGTAGCGAAATGCTTGTGCCCCTAGTTCCGACCGTGCAGTAATATGTAACAAGTAATATAACAATTTCACAACAACTACCTTCTACACACAACTGTAAAGGAATGAATAAGAATATGTACATATAAATATATGGATGAGCGATGGCCGAACGGCATAGGCAAGATGCAGTAGATGGTATAGAGTACAGTATATACATATGAGATGAGTAATGTAGGGTATGAAAACATTATTAAAGTGGCATTGTTCAGGGGTTAGGCCCAAGTAGGTAGGTTAGGGGTTAGGCCTAGGTAGGTTAGTTCAGGGGTTAGGGCTAGGTAGATAGGTTAGGGGTTAGGGCTAGGTAGGTAGGTTAGGGGTTAGGGCTGGTCAAGACCTGACTGCTCTAGAATAGCACAAAAACTGCATTAGCATCAAATAGCCCCTGCGATATGTAACTTTTCAGGGAAGTTAGGAACCAATATACTCAGGCAGTTAGGAAAGCAAAGGCTAGCTTTTTCAAACAGAAATTTGCATCCTATAGCACAAACTCCAAAAGGTTCTGGGACACTGTAAAGTCCATGGAGAATAAGAGCACCTCCTCCCAGCTGCCCACTGCACTGAGGCTAGGAAACACTGTTACCACTGATAAATCCAAAATAATTGAGAATTTCAATAAGCATTTTTCTACGGCTGGCCATGCTTTCCACCTGGCTACCCCTACCCCGGTCAACAGCCCTGCACCCTCCACAGCAACTTGCCCAAACCTCCCCCATTTCTCCTTCACCCAAATCCAGATAGCTGATGTTCTGAAAGAGTTGCGAAATCTGGACCCCTACAAATCAGTTGGGCTAGACAATCTGGGCCCTCTCTTTCTAAAATGATCTGCTGAAATTGTTGCAACCCCTATTACTAGCCTGTTCAACCTCTCTTTCGTATCGTCTGAGATTCCCAAAGATTGGAAAGCAGCTGCTGTCATCCCGCTCTTCAAAGGGGGAGACACTCTAGACCCAAACTGGTACATACCTATATGTATCCTACCCTGCCTTTCTAAGGTCTTCGAAAGCCATGTTAATAAACAGATCACCAACCATTTCGAATCCCACCGTACCTTCTCCCCTACGCAATCTGGTTTCAGAGCTGGTCATGGGTGCACCTCAGCCACGCTCAAGGTCCTAAACGATATCATAACCGCCATCAATAAGAGACAGTACTATGCAGCCGTATTCATTGACCTGTCCAAGGCTTTCAACTCTGTCAATCACCGCATTCTTATCGGCAGACTCAACAGCCTTGGTTTCTCAAATGACTGCCTCGCCTGGTTCACCAACTACTTCTCAGACTGAGTTCAGTGTGTCAAATTGGAGGGCCTGTTGTCCGGACCTCTGGCAGTCTCTATGGGGGTGCCACAGGGTTCAATTCTCGGGCCGACTCTTTTCTCTGTATACATCAATGATGTCGCTCTTGCTGTTGGTGAGTCTCTGATCCACCTCTACGCAGACGACACCATTCTGTATACTTCTGGCCCTTCTTTGGACACTGTGTTAACTACCCTCCAGACGAGCTTCAATGCCATACAACTCTCCTTCCGTGGCCTTCAACTGCTCTTAAATGCAAGAAAAACTAAATGCATGCTCTTCAACCGATCGCTGCCTGCACCTGCCCGCCCGTCCAGCATCACTACTCTGGACGGTTCTGACTTAGAATATGTGGACAACTACAAATACCTAGGTGTCTGGTTAGACTGTAAACTCTCCTTCCAGACTCACATTAAGCGTCTCCAATCCAAAATTAAATCTAGAATCGGCTTCCCCTTTCGCAATAAATCCTCCTTCACTCATGTTGCCAAACATACCCTCGTAAAACTGACTGATCCTTGACTTCGGTGATGTCATTTATAAAATAGCCTCCAACACTCTACTCAGCAAATTGGATGCAGTCTATCACAGTGCCATCCGTTTTGTCACCAAAGCCCCATATACTACCCACCACTGCGACCTGTACGCTCTCGTTGGCTGGCCCTCGCTTCATAATCGTCACCAAACCCACTGGCTCCAGGTCATCTATAAGTCTCTGCTAGGTAAAGCCCCGCCTTATCTCAGCTCACTGGTTACCATAGCAGCACCCACCCGTAGCACGCGCTCCAGCAGGTATATTTCACTGGTCATCCCCCCCAAAGCCAATTCCTCCTTTGGCCGCCTTTCCTTCCAGTTCTCTGCTGCCAGTGACTGGAACGAACTGCAAAAATCACTGAAGCTGGAGACTCATATCTCCCTCACTAGCTTTAAGCATCAGCTGTCAGAGCAGCTCACAGATCACTGCACCTGTACACAGCCCATCTGTAAACAGCCAATCCACCTACCTCATCCCCATACTGTTATTTGTTGAATTGTTTTGCTCCTTTGCACCCCAGTATCTCTACTTGCACATTCATCTTCTGCACATCTATAACTCCAGTGTTTAATTGCTAAATTGTAATTACTTTGCCACTGCGGCAAATTTATTGTCTTACATCCCTAATGTGTAACTCTGTGTTGTTGTTTGTGTCAAACTGCTTTGCTTTATCTTGGCCAGGTCGCAGTTGTAAATGCGAACTAGTTCTCAACTGGCCTACCTGGTTAAATGAAGGACTTGTTCTCAACTAGCCTACCTGGTTAAATAAAGGACTTGTTCTCAACTAGCCTACCTGGTTAAATAAAGGACTAGTTCTCAACTGGCCGACCTGGTTAAATAAAGGACTAGTTCTCAACTGGCCGACCTGGTTAAATAAAGGACTAGTTCTCAACTAGCCTACCTGGTTAAATAAAGGACTTGTTCTCAACTAGCCTACCTGGCTAAATAAAGGACTTGTTCTCTACTAGCCTACCTGGTTAAATAAAGGACTTGTTCTCAACTAGCCTACCTGGCTAAATAAAGGTGAAATAAATAAATACAAATGTTTAGGTTGGTCATTCAGGGGTTATTGCTAGCTGGGTAGGTTAGTTCAGGGGTTAGGGGTTAGCTGGGTGGGTAGGTTAGTGGTTAGGGCTGGGTAGGTTAGTTCAGGGGTTAGGGCTGGGTAGGTAGGTTAGGGGTTAGGGCTAGGTGGGTAGGTTAGGGGTTAGGGCTAGGTAGGTAGGTTAGTTCAGGGGTTAGGGCTAGGTAGGTAGGTTAGGGGTTAGGGCTGGGTAGGTTAGTTCAGGGGTTAGGGCTAGGTAGGTAGGTTAGGGGTTAGGGCTAGGTAGGTAGGTTAGGGGTTAGGCCTAGGTAGGTAGGTTAGGGGTTAGGGCTAGGTAGGTAGGTTAGGGGTTAGGGCTAGGTAGGTAGGTTAGGGGTTAGGGCTAGGTAGGTAGGTTAGGGGTTAGGGCTGGGTAGGTTAGTTCAGGGGTTAGGGCTAGGTAGGTAGGTTAGGGGTTAGGGCTAGGTAGGTAGGTTAGGGGTTAGGCCTAGGTAGGTAGGTTAGGGGTTAGGGCTAGGTAGGTAGGTTAGGGGTTAGGGCTGGGTAGGTTAGTTCAGGGGTTAGGGCTAGGTGGGTAGGTTAGGGGTTAGGCCTAGGTAGGTAGGTTAGGGGTTAGGGCTAGGTAGGTAGGTTAGGGGTTAGTGCTAGCTGGGTAGGTAGATTAGGGGTTACGGCTGGGTAGGTAGGTAGGTTAGGGGTTAGGGCTAGGTAGGTAGGTTAGTTCAGGGGTTAGGGCTAGGTAGGTAGGTTAGGGGTTAGGCCTAGGTAGGTAGGTTAGGGGTTAGGGCTAGGTAGGTAGGTTAGGGGTTAGTGCTAGCTGGGTAGGTAGGTTAGGGGTTACGGCTGGGTAGGTAGGTAGGTTAGGGGTTAGGGCTAGGTAGGTAGGTTAGTTTAGGGGTTAGGGCTAGGTAGGTAGGTTAGGGGTTAGGGCTAGGTAGGTAGGTTAGGGGTTAGTGCTAGCTGGGTAGGTAGGTTAGGGGTTAGGGCTAGGTAGGTAGGTTAGTTTAGGGGTTAGGGCTGGGTAGGTAGGTTAGGGGTTAGGGCTAGGTAGGTAGGTTAGGGGTTAGTGCTAGCTGGGTAGGTAGGTTAGGGGTTAGGTAGGTAGGTTAGGGGTTAGGGCTAGGTAGGTAGGTTAGGGGTTAGGTAGGTAGGTAGGTTAGTTTAGGGGTTAGGGCTGGGTAGGTAGGTTAGTTTAGGGGTTAGGGCTAGGTAGGTAGGTTAGTTTAGGGGTTAGGGCTAGGTAGGTAGGTTAGGGGTTAGGGCTAGGTAGGTAGGTTAGGGGTTAGGCCTAGGTAGGTAGGTTAGGGGTTAGGGCTAGGTAGGTAGGTTAGGGGTTAGGGCTAGGTAGGTAGGTTAGGGGTTAGGGCTAGGTAGGTAGGTTAGGGGTTAGTGCTAGCTGGGTAGGTAGGTTAGGGGTTAGGGCTAGGTAGGTATGTTAGGGGTTAGGTAGGTAGGTAGGTTAGTTTAGGGGTTAGGGCTGGGTAGGTAGGTTAGTTTAGGGGTTAGGGCTAGGTAGGTAGGTTAGTTTAGGGGTTAGGGCTAGGTAGGTAGGTTAGGGGTTAGGGCTAGGTAGGTAGGTTAGGGGTTAGGCCTAGGTAGATAGGTTAGGGGTTAGGGCTAGGTAGGTAGGTTAGGGGTTAGGGCTAGGTAGGTAGGTTAGGGGTTAGGGCTAGGTAGGTAGGTTAGGGGTTAGGTAGGTAGGTTGGGGTTAGGGCTAGGTAGGTAGGTTAGGGGTTAGGTAGGTAGGTAGGTTAGTTTAGGGGTTAGGGCTGGGTAGGTAGGTTAGTTTAGGGGTTAGGGCTAGGTAGGTAGGTTAGTTTAGGGGTTAGGGCTAGGTAGGTAGGTTAGGGGTTAGGGCTAGGTAGGTAGGTTAGGGGTTAGGCCTAGGTAGGTAGGTTAGGGGTTAGGGCTGGGTAGGTTAGTTCAGGGGTTAGGGCTAGGTAGGTAGGTTAGGGGTTAGGGCTAGGTAGGTTAGTTCAGGGGTTAGGGCTAGGTAGGTAGGTTAGGGGTTAGGGCTGGGTAGGTAGGTTAGGGGTTAGGGCTAGGTAGGTAGGTTAGGGGTTAGGGCTAGGTAGGTAGGTTAGGGGTTAGGGCTAGGTAGGTAGGTTAGGGGTTAGGGCTAGGTAGGTAGGTTAGGGGTTAGGGCTAGGTAGGTTAGTTCAGGGGTTAGGCCTGGGTAGGTTAGTTCAGGGGTTAGGGCTAGGTAGGTAGGTTAGGGGTTAGGGCTGGGTAGGTAGGTTAGGGGTTAGGTGGTTTACATCAGGGGTTAGGGTTAGCTGTTAAAGTAATGTAGTGTGTGTAATGTAGTGTGTGTGTGTAATGTAGTGTGTGTGTGTAATGTAGTGTGTGTGTGTGTAATGTAGTGTGTGTGTGTAATGTAGTGTGTGTGTGTAATGTAGTGTGTGTGTGTAATGTAGTGTGTATGTGTTAGTAGTGTGTGTGTGTGTGTAATGTAGTGTGTGTGTGTGTAATGTAGTGTGTGTGTGTGTGTAATGTAGTGTGTGTGTGTAATGTAGTGTGTGTGTGTGTAATGTAGTGTGTATGTGTTAGTAGTGTGTGTGTGTAATGTAGTGTGTGTGTGTAATGTAGTGTGTGTGTAATGTAGTGTGTGTGTGTAATGTAGTGTGTGTTTGTGTGTAATGTAGTGTGTGTGTGTAATGTAGTGTGTGTGTGTAATGTAGTGTTTGTGTGTAATGTAGTGTGTGTGTGTAATGTAGTGTGTGTGTGTGTAATGTAGTGTGTGTGTGTGTAATGTAGTGTGTGTGTGTGTAATGTAGTGTGTGTGTGTAATGTAGTGTGTGTGTGTGTAATGTAGTGTGTGTGTGTGTAATGTAGTGTGTGTGTGTGTAATGTAGTGTGTGTGTGTGTAATGTAGTGTGTGTGTGTAATGTAGTGTGTGTGTGTGTAATGTAGTGTGTGTGTGTGTAATGTAGTGTGTGTGTGTGTAATGTATGTGTGTGTGTGTGTAATGTAGTGTGTGTGTGTGTAATGTAGTGTGTGTGTGTGTAATGTAGTGTGTGTGTGTGTAATGTAGTGTGTGTGTGTGTAATGTAGTGTGTGTGTGTGTAATGTAGTGTGTGTGTGTGTAATGTAGTGTGTGTGTGTGTAATGTAGTGTGTGTGTGTGTAATGTAGTGTGTGTGTGTAATGTAGTGTGTGTGTGTGTAATGTAGTGTGTGTGTGTGTAATGTAGTGTGTGTGTGTGTAATGTAGTGTGTGTGTGTTTGTCTGGGTTATCTGGGCCTTGCAGCTCCTCCAGTTCTTCCTGCCAAACATCCGTCTCCACGGGAACACAGACAGGAAAGAGGAAGTGTGAGCTAATAGGAAACTTCTAGAACAGGAGGAGAGGGAGGAGGGGAAGACAGTAGGGTACGGGAGGACGGAGAGGAAAGATAAAAAAAGATGTCAAAGGATGTGTTGTGGTCAGGGGTTGGGGTTAGGGGTTGTGGTCAGGGGTTAGGGTTGTGGTTAGGGTTTAGGGTTGTGGTTAGGGTTTAGGGTTGTGGTTAGGGTTTAGGGTTGTGGTTGTGGTCAGGGTTTAGGGTTGTGGTCAGGGTTTAGGGTTGTGGTTAGGGTTTAGGGTTGTGATTAGGGTTTAGGGTTGTGGTCAGGGTTTAGGGTTGTGGTTGTGGTCAGGGTTTAGGGTTGTGGTTAGGGGTTAGGGTTGTGGTTAGGGTTTAGGGTTGTGGTTAGGGGTTGTGGTCAGGGTTTAGGGTTGTGGTTTAGGGTTGTGGTTAGGGTTTAGGGTTGTGGTTAGGGTTTAGGGTTGTGGTTAGGGTTTAGGGTTGTGATTAGGGTTTAGGGTTGTGGTTAGGGGTTGTGGTCAGGGTTTAGGGTTGTGGTTTAGGGTTGTGGTTAGGGTTTAGGGTTGTGGTTTAGGGTTGTGGTTAGGGTTTAGGGTTGTGGTTAGGGTTTAGGGTTGTGGTTAGGGTTTAGGGTTGTGATTAGGGTTTAGGGTTGTGATTAGGGTTGTGGTTAGGGTTTAGGGTTGTGGTTTAGGGTTTAGGGTTGTGGTTAGGGTTTAGGCTTGTGGTTAGGGGTTGTGGTTAGGGTTTAGGCTTGTGGTTAGGGGTTGTGGTCAGGGTTTAGGCTTGTGGTTAGGGGTTGTGGTTAGGGTTGTGATTAGGGTTTAGGCTTGTGGTTAGGGGTTGTGGTCAGGGTTTAGGGTTGTGGTCAGGGTTGTGGTCCCTGAGTACCAACCAATCACTGAGGACCATTAATGCTAGTCTTCCTATTAGTCAGATGTGAGGAGCTGGAGCCGTCCTGCTGGTGGTGAAGGAGGAAATGAGGGGGAGCGAGTTCCTTCCCACTCCTCCCTTCTCTGGTTTCCCTTCAGAAAGACGAGAGTCATCAAGACCCTGTAGAGCCCTGGACACAGAGCAGTACAGAGCAGTACAGGACTACTACAGAGCAGCACAGGACTACTACAGACCAGCACAGGACTACCTACCGCAGACCCTGTAGAGCCCTGGACACAGAGCAGTACAGAGCAGCACAGGACTACTACAGAGCAGCACAGGACTACCTACCGCAGACCCTGTAGAGCCCTGGACACAGAGCAGTACAGAGCAGTACAGGACTACTACAGAGCAGCACAGGACTACTACAGACCAGCACAGCAGTACTACAGACCAGCACAGGACTACTACAGACCAGCACAGGACTACTACAGACCAGCACAGGACTACTACAGACCAGCACAGCAGTACTACAGACCAGCACAGGACTACTACAGACCAGCACAGCAGTACTACAGACCAGCACAGCAGTACTACAGACCAGCACAGGACTACTACAGACCAGCACAGGACTACCTACCGCAGACACTGTAGAGCCCTGGACACAGAGCAGTACAGAGCAGTACAGGACTACTACAGACCAGCACAGGACTACTACAGACCAGCACAGGACTACTACAGACCAGCACAGGACTACTACAGACCAGTACAGGACTACTACAGACCAGCACAGGACTACTACAGACCAGCACAGCAGTACTACAGACCAGCACAGGACTACTACAGACCAGCACAGCAGTACTACAGACCAGTACAGGACTACTACAGACCAGCACAGCAGTACTACAGACCAGTACAGGACTACTACAGACCAGCACAGGACTACCTACCGCAGACACTGTAGAGCTCTGGACACAGAGCAGTACAGACCAGCACAGGACTACTACAGACCAGCACAGGACTACTACAGACCAGCACAGCAGTTATACAGACCAGCACAGGACTACTACAGACCAGTACAGGACTACTACAGACCAGTACAGGACTACTACAGACCAGCACAGGAGTACTACAGACCAGTACAGGACTACTACAGACCAGCACAGGACTACTACAGACCAGCACAGCAGTACTACAGACCAGTACAGGACTACTACAGACCAGCACAATAGTACTACAGACCAGTACAGGACTACTACAGACCAGCACAGGACTACCTACCGCAGACACTGTAGAGCCCTGGACACAGAGCAGTACAGACCAGCACAGGACTACTACAGACCAGCACAGGACTACTACAGACCAGCACAGCAGTTATACAGACCAGCACAGGACTACTACAGACCAGTACAGGACTACTACAGACCAGTACAGGACTACTACAGACCAGCACAGGACTACTACAGACCAGCACAGGACTACTACAGACCAGCACAGGACTACTACAGACCAGTACAGGACTACTACAGACCAGCGCAGGACTACTACAGACTACTACAAACCAGCACAGGACTACTACAGACCAGCACAGGACTACTACAGACTACTACAGACCAGTACAGGACTACTACAGACCAGCACATTACTACCACAGACCAGTACAGACCAGTTTGGTGACCAGTGGAACCAGCAGGATCCTTTTGATGGGACTCCCAGAACAGAGGTGACTATTATGTCATAATGGTGTATATTCTCTAACCCTGGTCCACATACTACCCCTCCCCCTCCCCTACCCCTACCCCTACCTACCCCTACCTACCCCTACCCCTACCCTACCCTACCCTACCTCCTACCCCTCCCCCTCCCCTACCCCTACCCCTACCTACCCCTACCCTACCCCTACCCCTACCTACCCCTACCTACCGCTACCCCTACCCCTACCCTACCTCTACCCCTACCCCTACCTAACCCTACCCCCTACCTACCCCTACCTACCCCTACCTACCCCTACCTACCCCTACCCCCTCCCCTCCCTACCCCTACCTACCCC
>NW_025547672.1:35000-95000 GCF_905237065.1 Salmo salar
CTCTCTCTCTCTCTCTCTCTGTATCTTTCTCTCTCTCTGTATCTCTCTCTCTTCACTTTAGTCCATTCTGTGTCATTGTTGATCCTTTACTATTATGATGAGTACTGATACTACACTGTGTAGCAGTGTTGGCAACAGGTAATACAATCAAATCAAATGTTATCCGTCACATTCGCCGAATACAATAGGTGCAGACTCCTGTTGATTCCTGTGTGTGTGTGTGTGTGTGTGTGTGTGTGTGTGTGTGTGTGTGTGTGTGTGTGTGTGTGTGTGTGTGTGTGTGTGTGTGTGTGTGTGTGTGTGTGTGTGTGTGTGTGTGTGTGTGTGTGTGTGTGTGTGTGTGTGTGTGTGTGTAGGGCTGTGACTGGACAGTGAGTGACCCCATGCCTCTGAGTCCGGCTGCCAACGCTAAGCATGACCCCCCTGATCACCCCCGGCAACCAGCCGCTACCAATGGCAACCAGCCAGGTTCCGCCCTTGCCAGGGACGACGGGAGGACTTCCTCCCCAGATCCTCCTGACGACGGCTCCGGAAACAGCATCGTCATCCGTATTGGCATCCCTGACCTGCAGCAGACGGTACACGCAAACACACACACACACGTGAAAACTCTTAGCTAATAAATTCATTCAGAAATTCACAGGTGTGTGAAGAATGGCGCCGGAGGAGATGGCTGCTGTTTAACAGGCTCTTAACCAATGGTGCTGGAGGAGATGGCTGCTGTTTAACAGGCTCTTAACCAATGGTGCTGGAGGAGATGGCTGCTGTTTAACAGGCTCTTAACCAATGGTGCTGGAGGAGATGGCTGCTGTTTAACAGGCTCTTAACCAATGGTGCTGGAGGAGATGGCTGCTGTTTAACAGGCTCTTAACCAATGGTGCTGGAGGAGATGGCTGCTGTTTAACAGGCTCTTAACCAATGGTGCTGGAGGAGATGGCTGCTGTTTAACAGGCTCTTAACCAATGGTGCTGGAGGAGGTGGCTGCTGTTTAACAGGCTCTTAACCAATGGTGCTGGAGGAGATGGCTGCTGTTTAACAGGCTCTTAACCAATGGTGCTGGAGGAGATGGCTGCTGTTTAACAGGCTCTTAACCAATGGTGCTGGAGGAGATGGCTGCTGTTTAACAGGCTCTTAACCAATGGTGCTGGAGGAGATGGCTGCTGTTTAATAGGCTCTTAACCTGTTGGGTCTAGGGGGCAGCATTTGCACGTCTGGATAAAAAAAATGTACCCGATTTAATCTGGTTACTAATCCTACCCAGTAACTAGAATATGCATATACTTATTATATATGGATAGAAAACACTCTAAAGTTTCTAAAACTGTTTGAATGGTGTCTGTGAGTATAACAGAACTCATTTGGCAGGCAAAACCCTGAGACATTTTCTGACAGGAAGTGGATACCTGATGTGTTGTATTGACTTTAAACCTATCCCATTGAAAAACACAGGGGCTTAGGAATATTTTGGCACTTCCTATTGCTTCCACTAGATGTCACCAGCCTTTACAAAGTGTTTTGAGTCTTCTGGAGGGAGATCTGACCGAACAAGAGCCATGGAACGATGATGTCCCATTAGACACCTGGCGCGCGAGTTCATGTTGGGTACCCTCGTTCCAATACGTTATAAAAGAGTATGCATTCGTCCACCTTGAATATTATTCATGTTCTGGTTAAAAAGGCCCTAATGATTTATGCTATACAACGTTTGACATGTTTGAACGAACGGAAATATATTTTTCCCCTCGTTCATGACGAGAAGTCCGGCTGGCTTACATCATGTGCTAACGAGACGGAGATTTTTGGACATAAATGATGAGCTTTTTTGAACAAAACTACATTCGTTATGGACCTGTGATACCTGGAAGTGACATCTGATGAAGAGAATCAAAGGTAATGGATTATTTACATAGTATTTTCGATTTTAGATCTCCCCAACATGACGTCTAGTCTGTATCGCAACGCGTATTTTTCTGGGCGCAGTGCTCAGATTATTGCAAAGTGTGATTTCCCAGTAAGGTTATTTTTAAATCTGGCAAGTTGATTGAGTTCAAGAGATGTAAATCTATAATTCTTTAAATGACAATATAATATTTTACCAATGTTTTCTAATTTTAATTATTTAATTTGTGACGCTGACTTGACTGCCGGTTATTGGAGGGAAACGATTTCCTCAACATCAATGCCATAGTAAAACGCTGTTTTTGGATATAAATATGAACTTGATAGAACTAAAAATGCATGCATTGTCTAACATAATGTCCTAGGAGTGTCATCTGATGGAGATTGTAAAAGGTTAGTGCATCATTTTAGCTGGTTTTATGGTTTTGGTGACCCTGTCTTTGACTTGACAAAACATTACACACAACTCTTGTAAATGTACTGTCCTAACATACTCTAAATGTATGCTTTCGCCGTAAAACCTTTTTGAAATCGTAAAACGTGGTTAGATTAAGGAGATGTTTATCTTTCAAATGGTGTAAAATAGTTGTATTTTTGAACAATTTGAATTTTGACATTTATTTGGATTCAAATTTGCCGCTCTTGAAATGCACCTGCTGTTGATGGAGTGCACCACGGGTGGCACGCTAGCGTCCCACCTAGCCCCAAGAGGTTTTTAACAAATGGTGCTGGAGGAGATGGCTGCTGTTTAACAGGCTCTTAACCAATGGTGCTGGAGGAGATGGCTGCTGTTTAATAGGCTCTTAACCAATGGTGCTGGAGGAGATGGCTGCTGTTTAACAGGCTCTTAACCAATGGTGCTGGAGGAGATGGCTGCTGTTTAACAGGCTCTTAACCAATGGTGCTGGAGGAGATGGCTGCTGTTTAATAGGCTCTTAACCAATGGTGCTGGAGGAGATGGCTGCTGTTTAACAGGCTCTTAACCAATGGTGCTGGAGGAGATGGCTGCTGTTTAATAGGCTCTTAACCAATGGTGCTGGAGGAGATGGCTGCTGTTTAACAGGCTCTTAACCAATGGTGCTGGAGGAGATGGCTGCTGTTTAATAGGCTCTTAACCAATGGTGCTGGAGGAGGTGGCTGCTGTTTAACAGGCTCTTAACCAATGGTGCTGGAGGAGATGGCTGCTGTTTAACAGGCTCTTAACCAATGGTGCTGGAGGAGATGGCTGCTGTTTAACAGGCTCTTAACCAATGGTGCTGGAGGAGATGGCTGCTGTTTAACAGGCTCTTAACCAATGGTGCTGGAGGAGATGGCTGCTGTTTAATAGGCTCTTAACCAATGGTGCTGGAGGAGATGGCTGCTGTTTAACAGGCTCTTAACCAATGGTGCTGGAGGAGATGGCTGCTGTTTAATAGGCTCTTAACCAATGGTGCTGGAGGAGATGGCTGCTGTTTAACAGGCTCTTAACCAATGGTGCTGGAGGAGATGGCTGCTGTTTAACAGGCTCTTAACCAATGGTGCTGGAGGAGATGGCTGCTGTTTAACAGGCTCTTAACCAATGGTGCTGGAGGAGATGGCTGCTGTTTAACGGGCTCTTAACCAATGGTGCTGGAGGAGATGGCTGCTGTTTAACAGGCTCTTAACCAATGGTGCTGGAGGAGATGGCTGCTGTTTAACAGGCTCTTAACAAATGGTGCTATTGTGTGTTTGTGTTATTTGTAAGTTGTTTTGTCCATAATGTTTCTGCCACCGTCTCTTATGACTGAAAACAGCTTCTGGATATCAGGACAGTGATTACTCACCTCGTACTGGACAAAGATCTTTTTTAACGAGTTGGACTTGAAGGATTTACTTCAGACACCTGACAAGGCCCTCATCCTCGTCATACGCAGGAGAAAGAGACAGAGATATCGGGGACGTAGGTCGGGATGCCTTGTAAGGAATTGATGGCGAGTGGGTAATCTGCCTCTACCTATTAGCCTGTAAGGACAGACGCTGGGAGACGAGAAGCAAGTACAGGGAGTGAACATTTAATAAATAACGGACATGAAACAAAACACGGACAGCGTCTGGACGGGAAACAAAACGACATTAATGCTGACTCGGGAAATAAACTGAGGAAGTGACAGATATCGGGGAGGTGATTAGTAACGTGATGGAGAGAAACTGAGGAAGTGACAGATATCGGGGAGGTGATTAGTAACGTGATGGAGAGAAACTGAGGAAGTGACAGATATCGGGGAGGTGATTAGTAACGTGATGGAGAGAAACTGAGGAAGTGACAGATATCGGGGAGGTGATTAGTAACGTGATGGAAAGAAACTGAGGAAGTGACAGATATCGGGGAGGTGATTAGTAACGTGATGGAAATAAACTGAGGAAGTGACAGATATCGGGGAGGTAATTAGTAACGTGATGGAGTCCAGGTGAGTCCAGGTGAGTCCAGGTGAGTCCAGGTGAGTCCGATGACGCGTTGATGTGTGTAACGATGGTGGGAGGTGTGAGTAATGATCAGCAGCCTGGCGACCTCGAGCGACCTCGAGGGCGAGCAGACGTGACATAGCCTGGATAACAAAATAGATGAGCTACGATCACAAATATCCTACCAACGGGATATTAACTGTAACATCTTATGTTTCACCGAGTCGTGGCTGACATGGATAACATACAGCTGGGTGTACGCTGCATCGGCAAGATAGAACAGCTGCCTCCGGTAAGACAAGGGTTGACGGTCTGTGTCTATTTGGAAACAACAGCTGGTGCACGAAATCTAATATTAAGGAAGTCTCAAGGTTTTGCTCGCCTGAGGTAGAGTATCTCATGATAAGCTGTAGACCACACTATTTACCAAGAGAGTTTTAATCTATATTTTTCATAGCTGTCTACCACCACAAACTGATGCTGCCATTAAGACCGCAAACAATGAGCTGTATAAGGCCATAAGCAAAAGAAAAATGCTCATCCAGAGGTGGCGCACCTACTGGCCGTGGACTTTAATGCAAAGAAACTTAAATCAGTTTTACCTAATTTCTACTAACATGTTAAAAGTGCAACCAGAGGAAGAAAAACTCCAGACCTCCTTTACTCTACGCACAGAGATGGATACACAGCTCTCCCTCCTTTACTCTACACACAGAGATGGATACACAGCTCTCCCTCCTTTACTCTACACACAGAGATGGATACACAGCTCTCCCTCCTTTACTCTACACACAGAGATGGATACACAGCTCTCCCTCCTTTACTCTACGCACAGAGATGGATACACAGCTCTCCCTCCTTTACTCTACACACAGAGATGGATACACAGCTCTCCCTCCTTTACTCTACACACAGAGATGGATACACAGCTCTCCCTCCTTTACTCTACACACAGAGATGGATACACAGCTCTCCCTCCTTTACTCTACACACAGAGATGGATACACAGCTCTCCCTCCTTTACTCTACACACAGAGATGGATACACAGCTCTCCCTCCTTTACTCTACACACAGAGATGGATACACAGCTCTCCCTCTCCCTCCTTTACTCTACACACAGAGATGGATACACAGCTCTCCCTCCTTTACTCTACACACAGAGATGGATACACAGCTCTCCCTCTCCCTCCTTTACTCTACACACAGAGATGGATACACAGCTCTCCCTCCTTTACTCTACACACAGAGATGGATACACAGCTCTCCCTCCTTTACTCTACACACAGAGATGGATACACAGCTCTCCCTCCTTTACTCTACACACAGAGATGGATACACAGCTTCCCTCACCCTCCATTTGGTAAATCTGACCATAATTATATCCTCCTGATTCCTGGTTACAAGTAAATATTAAAGCAGGAAGCACCAGTTACTCGGTCAATAAGAAGTGGTCAGATGATGCAGATGCTAAGCTACAGGACTGTTTTGCTGCAAAGACTGGAATATTTTCAGGGATTCTTCCGATTGCGGAGTACACCACATCAGTCACAGGCTTCATCAATAAGTGCATCGATGACATCGTCCCCACAGTGACCGTATGTACATACCCCAACCAGAAGCCATGGATTACAGGCAACATCCGCACTGAGCTAAAGGCTAGAGCTGCCACTTTCAAGGAGCGGGACTCTAACCCGGATGCTTATAAGAAATCCTGCTATGCCCTCAGACGAACCATCAAACAGGCAAAGCATCATTACAGGACTGAGATTGAATCCTACTACACCGGCTCCGACGCTCGTCGGATGTGGCAGGGCTTACAAACTATTACAGACTACAAAGGGAAGCACAGCCGCAAGCTGCCCAGTGACATGAGCCTACCAGACGAGCTAAATTACTTCTACGCTCACTTCGAGGCAAGCAACACTGAAGCATGCATGAGAGCATCAGCTGTACTGGATGACTGATTGATCACGCTCTCCTTGGCCTTTGTGAGTAAGACCTTTAAACAGGTCAACATTCACAAGGCTGCGGGGCCAGACGGATTACCAGGACGTGTGCTCCGGGCATGCGCTGACCAACTGGCAAGTGTCTTCACTGACATTTTCAACCTCTCCTTGACCGAGTCTGTAATACCAACATGTTTCAAGCAGACCACCATAGTCCCTGTGCCCAAGAACACTAAGGCAACCTGCCTAAATGACTACAGACCCGTAGCACTCACGCCTGTAGCCATGAAGTGCTTTGAAAGGCTGATCATGGCTCACATCAGCACCATTATCCCAGAAACCCTAGACCCACTCCAACTTGCATAACGCCCAAACACATGATGCAATCTTTATTGCAGTCCACACTGCTCTTTCCCACCTGGACAAAAGGAACACCTATGTGAGAATGCTGTTCATTGACTACAGCTCAGTGTTCAATACCGTGGTGCCCTCAAAGTTCATCATTAAGCTAAGGACCCTGGGACTAAACACCTCCCTCTGCAACTGGATCCTGGACTTCCTGACGGGCCGCCCCCCAGGTGGTAAGGGTAGGTAATAACACATCCGCCACGCTGATCCTCAAAACGGGGGCCCCTCAGGGGTGCGTGTTCAGTCCCCTCCTTTACACTCATGACTGCACGGCCAGGTACGACTCCAACACCACCATTAAGTTTGCTGACGACATAACGGGTAGGCCTGATCGCCGATAACGATGAGACAGCCTATAGGGAGGAGGTCAGAGACCTGGCCATGTGGTGCCAGGACAACAACCTATCCCTCAACGTAAGACTAAGGAGATGATTGTGGACTACAGGAAAAGGAGAACCGAGCACGTCCCCATTCTCATCGACGGGGCTGTAGGGGAGTAGGTTGAGAGCTTCAAATTCCTTGGCGTCCACATCAACAACAAACTATCATGGTCCAAACACATCAAGACAGTCGTGAAGAGGGCACGACAACGCCTATTCCCCCTCAGGAAACCGAAAAGATTTGGCATGGGTCCTCAGATCCTCAAAAGGTTCTACAGCTGCACCATCGAGAGCATCCTGGCTGTTTTTTTATTTTTACTTATCTATTTTCTATTAACACTTAATTTTCTTAAAACTACACCTGTTGTATTCAGTATTTTACTGTAAGGTCTACTACATCTGTTGTATTCAGCATTGCACTGTAAGGTCTACTACACCTGTTGTATTCAGCATTTCACTGTGAGGTCTACACCTGTTGTATTCAGTATTTTACTGTAAGGTCTACTACACCTGTTGTATTCAGTATTTTACTGTAAGGTCTACTACACCTGTTGTATTCAGTATTTTACTGTAAGGTCTACTACACCTGTTGTATTCAGCATTGCACTGTAAGGTCTACTACACCTGTTGTATTCAGCATTTCACTGTGAGGTCTACTACACCTGTTGTATTCAGCATTTCACTGTGAGGTCTACTACACCTGTTGTATTCAGCATTTCACTGTGAGGTCTACTACACCTGTTGAATTCAGCATTTCACTGTGAGGTCTACTACACCTGTTGTATTCAGCATTTCACTGTGAGGTCTACTACACCTGTTGTATTCAGCATTTCACTGTGAGGTCTACTACACCTGTTGTATTGGGCTCATGTGGAAAATATCATTGTATTTGTGTGTGTAGAAGTGCCTGCGGCTGGACCCCGAGGCAGCGGTGTGGAGCAGTAAGCAGCGTGTGTTAGTGACTCTAACACAGAGCCTGACTGATGTTCTGAACTACGGCCTGTTTCAACCGGCCTTCAACGGACGAGCTGGGAAGTTCCTAGATGAGGAACGACTGCTGAAAGACTACCCTCTACCCCCCATCACCCCTATTCCCTACCTAGAGGTACCCTCTACCCCCCATCACCCCTATTCCCTACCTAGAGGAACCCTCTACCCCCATCACCCCTATTCCCTACCTAGAGGTACCCTCTACCCCCATCACCCCTATTCCCTACCTAGAGGTACCCTCTACCCCCATCACCCCTATTCCCTATCTAGAGGTACCCTCTACCCCCCATCACCCCTATTCCCTACCTAGAGGTACCCTCTACCCCCATCACCCCTATTCCCTACCTAGAGGTACCCTCTACCCCCATCACCCCTATTCCCTACCTAGAGGTACCCTCTACCCCCATCACCCCTATTCTCTACCTAGAGGTACCCTCTACCCCCATCACCCCTATTCCCTATCTAGAGGTACCCTCTACCCCCATCACCCCTATTCCCTACCTAGAGGTACCCTCTACCCCCCATCACCCCTATTCCCTACCTAGAGGTACCCTCTACCCCCATCACCCCTATTCCCTACCTAGAGGTAGCCTCTACCCCCCATCACCCCTATTCCCTATCTAGAGGTACCCTCTACCCCCCATCACCCCTATTCCCTACCTAGAGGTACCCTCTACCCCCATCACCCCTATTCTCTACCTAGAGGTACCCTCTACCCCCATCACCCCTATTCCCTATCTAGAGGTACCCTCTACCCCCATCACCCCTATTCCCTACCTAGAGGTACCCTCTACCCCCATCACCCCTATTCCCTACCTAGAGGTACCCTCTACCCCCCATCACCCCTATTCCCTACCTAGAGGTACCCTCTACCCCCATCACCCCTATTCCCTACCTAGAGGTACCCTCTACCCCCATCACCCCTATTCCCTACCTAGAGGTACCCTCTACCCCCCCATCACCCCTATTCCCTACCTAGAGGTACCCTCTACCCCCATCACCCCTATTCCCTACCTAGAGGTACCCTCTCCCCCCCCATCACCCCTATTCCCTACCTAGAGGTACCCTCTACCCCCATCACCCCTATTCCCTACCTAGAGGTACCCTCTACCCCCCCATCACCCCTATTCCCTATCTAGAGGTACCCTCTACCCCCATCACCCCTATTCCCTACCTAGAGGTACCCTCTACCCCCATCACCCCTATTCTCTACCTAGAGGTACCCTCTACCCCCCATCACCCCTATTCCCTACCTAGAGGTACCCTCTACC
The DNA here is from genome assembly GCF_905237065.1 of Salmo salar. NCBI lineage: Eukaryota > Metazoa > Chordata > Actinopteri > Salmoniformes > Salmonidae > Salmo > Salmo salar. Next base: position 44,317 of record NW_025547672.1, read on the forward strand.
CCCATCACCCCTATTCTCTACCTAGAGGTACCCTCTACCCCCCATCACCCCTATTCCCTATCTAGAGGTACCCTCTACCCCCATCACCCCTATTCCCTACCTAGAGGTACCCTCTACCCCCATCACCCCTATTCCCTACCTAGAGGTACCCTCTACCCCCCATCACCCCTATTCCCTACCTAGAGGAACCCTCTACCCCCATCACCCCTATTCCCTACCTAGAGGTACCCTCTACCCCCCCATCACCCCCTATTCCCTACCTAGAGGAACCCTCTACCCCCCATCACCCCTATTCTCTACCTAGAGGTACCCTCTACCCCCATCACCCCTATTCCCTACCTAGAGGTACCCTCTACCCCCCATCACCCCTATTCCCTACCTAGAGGTACCCTCTACACCCCATCACCCCTATTCCCTATCTAGAGGTACCCTCTACCCCCCATCACCCCTATTCCCTACCTAGAGGTACCCTCTACCCCCCATCACCCCTATTCCCTACCTAGAGGTACCCTCTACCCCCATCACCCCCTATTCCCTACCTAGAGGTACCCTCTACCCCCCATCACCCCTATTCCCTATCTAGAGGTACCCTCTACCCCCATCACCCCTATTCCCTATCTAGAGGTACCCTCTACCCCCATCACCCCTATTCCCTATCTAGAGGTACCCTCTACCCCCCATCACCCCTATTCCCTACCTAGAGGTACCCTCTACCCCCCATCACCCCTATTCCCTATCTAGAGGTACCCTCTACCCCCCATCACCCCTATTCTCTACCTAGAGGTACCCTCTACCCCCCATCACCCCTATTCCCTATCTAGAGGTACCCTCTACCCCCCATCACCCCTATTCCCTACCTAGAGGTACCCTCTACCCCCATCACCCCTATTCCCTACCTAGAGGTACCCTCTACCCCCCCATCACCCCTATTCCCTACCTAGAGGTACCCTCTACCCCCCATCACCCCTATTCCCTACCTAGAGGTACCCTCTACCCCCATCACCCCTATTCCCTACCTAGAGGAACCCTCTACCCCCATCACCCCTATTCCCTACCTAGAGGTACCCTCTACCCCCCATCACCCCTATTCTCTACCTAGAGGTACCCTCTACCCCCCCATCACCCCTATTCCCTACCTAGAGGTACCCTCTACCCCCATCACCCCTATTCCCTATCTAGAGGTACCCTCTACACCATCACCCTATGCCCTATACCATACATACACCCTACACACTACGCCCTATACCATACATACACCCTAAACACTACACACTGCACCCTATTCCATACACCCTACAACCTACACACTGCACCCTATTCCATACATGCACCCTACAACCTACACACTGCACCCTATTCCATACACCCTACGCCCTACACACTACACCCTATTCCATACATACACCCTACAACCTACACACTGCACCCTATTCCATACATACACCCTACAACCTACACACTGCACCCTATTCCGTACATACACCCTACACCCTACACACTGCACCCTATTCCATACATACACCCTATAACCTACACACTGCACCCTATTCCATACATACACCCTACACCCTACACACTGCACCCTATTCCATCCACCCTACACACTGCACCCTATTCCATACACCCTACACACTGCTCCCTATTCCATACATACACCCTACACACTGCACCCTATTCCATACATACACCCTACAACCTACACACTGCACCCTATTCCATACATACACCCTACACACTACACCCTATTCCATACAAACACCCAACACCATACACACTGCATCCTATTCCATACAAACACCCTACACACTACACCCTATTCCATACACCCTACACACTACGCCCTATTCCATACATACACCCTACACACTGCACCCTATTCCATACATACACCCTACAACCTACACACTGCACCCTATTCCATACATAAACCCTACACACTCCACCCTATTCCATACATACACCCTACACACTACACCCTATTCCATACATACACCCTACACACTGCACCCTATTCCATACATACACCCTACAACCTACACACTGCACCCTATTCCATACATACACCCTACAACCTACACACTGCACCCTATTCCATACATACACCCTACACACTACACCCTATTCCATACATACACCCTACACACTACACCCTATTCCATACATACACCCTTCACACTGCACCCTATTCCATACAAACACCCTACAACCTACACACTGCACCCTATTCCATACATACACCCTACACACTACACCCTATTCCATACACCCTACACACTACGCCCTATTCCATACATACACCCTACACACTGCACCCTATTCCATACATACACCCTACAACCTACACACTGCACCCTATTCCATACATACACCCTACACACTGCACCCTATTCCATACATACACCCTACACACTACACCCTATTCCATACATACACTCTACACACTGCACCCTATTCCATACACCTTACACACTACCCCCTATTCCATACATACACCCTACAACCTACACACTGCACCCTATTCCATACACCCTACACCCTACACACTACACCCTATTCCATACATACACCCTACACACTGCACCCTATTCCATACATACACCCTACAACCTACACACTGCACCCTATTCCATACATACACCCTACACACTACACCCTATTCCATACATACACCCTACACACTGCACCCTATTCCATACATACACCCTACAACCTACACACTGCACCCTATTCCATACATACACCCTACACCCTACACACTGCACCCTATTCCATACATTCACCCTATAACCTACACACTGCACCCTATTCCATACATACACCCTACACCCTACACACTGCACCCTATTCCATCCACCCTACAACCTACACACTGCACCCTATTCCATACATACACCCTACACCCTACACACTGCACCCTATTCCATACATACACCCTAAACCCTACACACTGCACCCTATTCCATACATACACCCTAAACCCTACACACTGCACCCTATTTCATACATACACCCTACACCCTACACACTGCACCCTATTCCATACATACACCCTACACACTACACCCTATTCCATACACCCTACAACCTACACACTGCACCCTATTCCATACATACACCCTAAACCCTACACACTGCACCCTATTTCATACACCCTACAACCTACACACTGCACCCTATTTCATCCACCCTAAACCCTACACACTGCACCCTATTTCATACACCCTACAACCTACACACTGCACCCTATTTCATACACCCAACCAAAAATTATATATGTTGAAACTGTTTTAACTTATAGGGCTGTGTGTGTGTGTGTGTGTGTGTGTGTGTGTGTGTGTGTGTGTGTGTGTGTGTGTGTGTGTGTGTGTGTGTGTGTGTGTGTGTGTGTGTGTGTGTGTGTGTGTGTGTGTGTCTCATTGTAGTTCCGCTATAAGAGGCGTGTTTACACTCAGAGCTACGTGGACGACAAGCAGCTAGCGAAGCTCCATACCAAGGTAAGACAACACACAGACAGACAACACACAGACAACAACACACAGACAACAACACACAGACAACAACACACAGACAACAACACACAGACAACAACACACAGACAACAACACACAGACAACAACACACAGACAACAACACACAGACAACAACACACAGACAACCACACACAGACAACAACACACAGACAACAACACACAGACAACCACACACAGACAACCACACACAGACAACCACACACAGACAACAACACACAGACAACAACACACAGACAACAACACACAGACACGTGCCGGCCCTACTCTCGCTGTCCCGTCCTCTGTCTCTCAGGCCAACCTGAAGAAGTTCATGGACTACGTTTACCAGCTCAGCGTTGACAAAGTCTCCAGGTTCTTGGAGAAAGGTCTTGATCCTAATTTCCATGATGCAGACACAGGAGGTGAGGAAACTCACTCACTCACTCACTCACTCACTCACTCACTCACTCACTCACTCACTCACTCACTCACTCACTCACTCACTCACTCACTCACTCACTCTCTCACTCACCATCACTCACTCACTCACTCACCACCACTCACTCACCACTCACACACTCACTCACTCACTCACTCACTCACTCACTCACTCACCACCACACACTCACTCACACACTCACTCACCACTCACTCACTCACCACTCACTCACTCACCTCACTCACTCACTCACTCACTCACTCACTCACTCACTCACTCACCACTCACCACCACTCACACACACACACTCACTCACTCACTCACTCACCACTCACTCACTCACTCACCACTCACTCACACACACACTCACACACACACACACACACTCACTCACTCACTCACTCACTCACTCACTCACTCACTCACCACTCACTCACTCACTCACTCACCACCTCACTCACTCACTCACTCACCACCACCACTCACCTCACCTCACTCACACACACACTCACTCACTCACTCACTCACTCACTCACTCACACACACTCTCACTCTCACTCACACACACACTCACTCACTCACCACTCACTCACTCACTCACTCACTCACTCACTCACTCACTCACTCACCACTCACTCACTCACCACACACTCACACACACACACACCACTCACTCACTCACTCACTCACTCACTCACTCACTCACTCACTCACTCACTCACTCTCTCACTCTCTCATTCTCTCACTCACACACTCACTCACTCACTCACTCACTCACTCACTCACTCACTCACTCACTCACTCACACACACACACACACACACACACACACACACACACACACACACACACACACACACACACACACACACTCACTCACTCACTCACTCACTCACTCACTCACTCACTCACTCACTCACTCACACACTCACACACTCACACACACACACACACTCACACACACACTCACACACACACTCACACACACACACACACACACACACACACACACACACACACACACACACACACACACACAGTGTGTCTGAAAGTGAGTGAGTATCTATCCCTCACCGCTAAGCCTCAGTGTTTTTCTATCTGAATATGTGTTCCCAGAATGCCCCTTAACCCTGGCGGTTCAGCTCGAGGGCAGTGCAGAGCTGATTAAAGTCCTGAGGAGTGGAGGAGCCCACCTGGACTTCAGGACGAGAGACGGAATCACAGCGCTGCACAGAGCCGTTCTCTCAAGGAACCACACAGCACTCACAGTGAGTACGCACACACGCACACGCACGCGCGCACACGCACACGCACACGCACACACACGCGCACGCACACACACACACACACACACACACACACACACACACACACACACACACGTGCATACACAGCCCTGTGTGTTTGTGTTTTTAAGCGTGTGTGTGTGTGTGTGTGTGTGTGTGTGTGTGTGTGTGTGTGTGTGTGTGTGTGTGTGTGTGTTGCAGACGGTGTTGGACCTGGGGGCGTCTCCAGACTAAGCGTAATGTGTGTGTGTGTGTGTGTTGCAGACAGTGTTGGACCTGGGGGCGTCTCCAGACTAAGCGTAATGTGTGTGTGTGTGTTGCAGACGGTGTTGGACCTGGGGGCGTCTCCAGACTAAGCGTAATGTGTGTGTGTGTGTTGCAGACGGTGTTGGACCTGGGGGCGTCTCCAGACTATAGGGACAGCCGTGGGTTAACTCCTTTGTACCACTGTGCCATGGTGGGGGGAGACCCGTACTGCTGTGAACTGCTGCTTCATGAACACGCTGTTATAGGCAGCACCGACGAGAATGGCTGGCAAGAGATACACCAGGTAACACACACACACACACCAAGGTTATTATAGGACGAGAATGGCTGGGGAGAGGTACACCAGGTAACACACACACACCAAGGTTATTATAGGACGAGAATGGCTGGGGAGAGGTACACCAGGTAACACACACACACCAAGGTTATTATAGGACGAGAATGGCTGGGGAGAGGTACACCAGGTAACACACACACACACACCAAGGTTATTATAGGACGAGAATGGCTGGGGAGAGGTACACCAGGTAACACACACACACCAAGGTTATTATAGGACGAGAATGGCTGGGGAGAGGTACACCAGGTAACACACACACACCAAGGTTATTATAGGGACGAGAATGGCTGGGGAGAGGTACACCAGGTAACACACACACACCAAGGTTATTATAGGACGAGAATGGCTGGGGAGAGGTACACCAGGTAACACACACACACCAAGGTTATTATAAGACGAGAATGGCTGGGGAGAGGTACACCAGGTAACACACACACACCAAGGTTATTATAGGACGAGAATGGCTGGGGAGAGATACACCAGGTAACACACACACACCAAGGTTATTATAGGACGAGAATGGCTGGGGAGAGGTACACCAGGTAACACACACACACCAAGGTTATTATAGGACGAGAATGGCTGGGGAGAGGTACACCAGGTAACACACACACACCAAGGTTATTATAGGACGAGAATGGCTGGGGAGAGGTACACCAGGTAACACACACACACACCAAGGTTATTATAGGACGAGAATGGCTGGGGAGAGGTACACCAGGTAACACACACACACCAAGGTTATTATAGGACGAGAATGGCTGGGGAGAGGTACACCAGGTAACACACACACACCAAGGTTATTATAGGACGAGAATGGCTGGGGAGAGGTACACCAGGTAACACACACACACCAAGGTTATTATAGGACGAGAATGGCTGGGGAGAGGTACACCAGGTAACACACACACACCAAGGTTATTATAGGATGAGAATGGCTGGGGAGAGGTACACCAGGTAACACACACACACCAAGGTTATTATAGGACGAGAATGGCTGGGGAGAGGTACACCAGGTAACACACACACACCAAGGTTATTATAGGACGAGAATGGCTGGGGAGAGGTACACCAGGTAACACACACACACCAAGGTTATTATAGGACGAGAATGGCTGGGGAGAGGTACACCAGGTAACACACACACACCAAGGTTATTATAGGACGAGAATGGCTGGGGAGAGGTACACCAGGTAACACACACACACACACCAAGGTTATTATAGGACGAGAATGGCTGGGGAGAGGTACACCAGGTAACACACACACACCAAGGTTATTATAGGACGAGAATGGCTGGGGAGAGGTACACCAGGTAACACACACACACACACCAAGGTTATTATAGGACGAGAATGGCTGGGGAGAGGTACACCAGGTAACACACACACACACACCAAGGTTATTATAGGACGAGAATGGCTGGGGAGAGGTACACCAGGTAACACACACACACCAAGGTTATTATAGGACGAGAATGGCTGGGGAGAGGTACACCAGGTAACACACACACACCAAGGTTATTATAGGACGAGAATGGCTGGGGAGAGGTACACCAGGTAACACACACACACACACCAAGGTTATTATAGGACGAGAATGGCTGGGGAGAGGTACACCAGGTAACACACACACACCAAGGTTATTATAGGACGAGAATGGCTGGGGAGAGGTACACCAGGTAACACACACACACACACCAAGGTTATTATAGGACGAGAATGGCTGGGGAGAGGTACACCAGGTAACACACACACACCAAGGTTATTATAGGACGAGAATGGCTGGGGAGAGATACACCAGGTAACACACACACACACACCAAGGTTATTATAGGACGAGAATGGTTGGGGAGAGGTACACCAGGTAACACACACACACACACCAAGGTTATTATAGGACGAGAATGGCTGGGGAGAGGTACACCAGGTAACACACACACACACACCAAGGTTATTATAGGACGAGAATGGCTGGGGAGAGGTACACCAGGTAACACACACACACACACCAAGGTTATTATAGGACGAGAATGGCTGGGGAGAGATACACCAGGTAACACACACACACCAAGGTTATTATAGGACGAGAATGGCTGGGGAGAGGTACACCAGGTAACACACACACACCAAGGTTATTATAGGACGAGAATGGCTGGGGAGAGGTACACCAGGTAACACACACACACACACCAAGGTTATTATAGGACGAGAATGGCTGGGGAGAGGTACACCAGGTAACACACACACACCAAGGTTATTATAGGACGAGAATGGCTGGGGAGAGGTACACCAGGTAACACACACACACCAAGGTTATTATAGGACGAGAATGGCTGGGGAGAGGTACACCAGGTAACACACACACACCAAGGTTATTATAGGACGAGAATGGCTGGGGAGAGGTACACCAGGTAACACACACACACCAAGGTTATTATAGGACGAGAATGGCTGGGGAGAGGTACACCAGGTAACACACACACACACCAAGGTTATTATAGGACGAGAATGGCTGGGGAGAGGTACACCAGGTAACACACACACACACACCAAGGTTATTATAGGACGAGAATGGCTGGGGAGAGGTACACCAGGTAACACACACACACACCAAGGTTATTATAGGACGAGAATGGCTGGGGAGAGGTACACCAGGTAACACACACACACCAAGGTTATTATAGGACGAGAATGGCTGGGGAGAGGTACACCAGGTAACACACACACACACACCAAGGTTATTATAGGACGAGAATGGCTGGGGAGAGGTACACCAGGTAACACACACACACCAAGGTTATTATAGGACGAGAATGGCTGGGGAGAGGTACACCAGGTAACACACACACACACACCAAGGTTATTATAGGACGAGAATGGCTGGGGAGAGGTACACCAGGTAACACACATACACACCAAGGTTATTATAGGACGAGAATGGCTGGGGAGAGGTACACCAGGTAACACACACACACCAAGGTTATTATAGGACGAGAATGGCTGGGGAGAGGTACACCAGGTAACACACACACACCAAGGTTATTATAGGACGAGAATGGCTGGGGAGAGGTACACCAGGTAACACACACACACCAAGGTTATTATAGGACGAGAATGGCTGGGGAGAGGTACACCAGGTAACACACACACACCAAGGTTATTATAGGACGAGAATGGCTGGGGAGAGGTACACCAGGTAACACACACACACACACCAAGGTTATTATAGGTTTGGGTTTTTTATACAGTGAGGAGGGAAAAAGTATTTGATCCCTGCTGATTTTGTGCGTTTGTCCACTGATAAAGAAAGGATCAGTCTATAATGTTTATTTGAACAGTGAGAGACAGAATAACAACAACAAAAATCCAGAAAAACGCATGTCAAAAATGTTATAAATTGATTTGCATTTGAATGAGGGAAATAAGGGCTGTGTGAGTATATTACGCACACCACCCACCGCTTCTGAGTATATTACGCACACCACCCACCGCTTCTGAGTATATTACGCACACCACCCACCGCTTCTGAGTATATTACGCACACCACCCACCGCTTCTGAGTATATTACGCACACCACCCACCGCTTCTGAGTATATTACGCACACCACCCACCGCTTCTGAGTATATTACGCACACCACCCACCGCTTCTGAGTATATTACGCACACCACCCACCGCTTCTGAGTATATTACGCACACCACCCACCGCTTCTGAGTATATTACGCACACCACCCACCGCTTCTGAGTATATTACGCACACCACCCACCGCTTCTGAGTATATTACGCACACCACCCACCGCTTCTGAGTATATTACGCACACCACCCACCGCTTCTGAGTATATTACGCACACCACCCACCGCTTCTGAGTATATTACGCACACCACCCACCGCTTCTGAGTATATTACGCACACCACCCACCGCTTCTGAGTATATTACGCACACCACCCACCGCTTCTGAGTATATTACGCACACCACCCACCGCTTCTGAGTATATTACGCACACCACCCACCGCTTCTGAGTATATTACGCACACCACCCACCGCTTCTGAGTATATTACGCACACCACCCACCGCTTCTGAGTATATTACGCACACCACCCACCGCTTCTGAGTATATTACGCACACCACCCACCGCTTCTGAGTATATTACGCACACCACCCACCGCTTCTGAGTATATTACGCACACCACCCACCGCTTCTGAGTATATTACGCACACCACCCACCGCTTCTGAGTATATTACGCACACCACCCACCGCTTCTGAGTATATTACGCACACCACCCACCGCTTCTGAGTATATTACGCACACCACCCACCGCTTCTGAGTATATTACGCACACCACCCACCGCTTCTGAGTATATTACGCACACCACCCACCGCTTCTGAGTATATTACGCACACCACCCACCGCTTCTGAGTATATTACTCACACCACCCACCGCTTCTGAGTATATTACGCACACCACCCACCACTTCTGAGTATATTACGCACACCACCCACCGCTTCTGAGTATATTACGCACACCACCCACCGCTTCTGAGTATATTACTCACACCACCCACCGCTTCTGAGTATATTACGCACACCCCCACCGCTTCTGAGTATATTACGCACACCACCCACCGCTTCTGAGTATATTACTCACACCACCCACCGCTTCTGAGTATATTACGCACACCACCCACCGCTTCTGAGTATATTACGCACACCACCCACCGCTTCTGAGTATATTACTCACACCACCCACCGCTTCTGAGTATATTACGCACACCACCCACCGCTTCTGAGTATATTACTCACACCACCCACCGCTTCTGAGTATATTACGCACACCACCCACCGCTTCTGAGTATATTACTCGTTAATGTCCAGTCTCTAGATAACGAGGTAGACGAAATTAGGGCAAAGGTTCCAGAGAGACATCAGGGATGGAAACATACTCTGTTTCACGGACACATGGCTCTCCGGGTATATCCTGTTGGAGGCGGTACAGCCACCTGGATTCTTTGTGTGTCACGCCGACAGGAATAAACATCTTTCCAGGAAGAAGGAGGGCGGGGGTGTATGTTTCATGATTAACAACTCATGGTGTAATTGTAACAACATACAGGAACTCAAGTCCTTTTGTTCACCTGACCTAGAATTCCTCACAATCAAATGCCGACCATATTATCTCCCAAGAGAATTCTCGTCGGTTATTATCACAGACGTGTATATTCCCCCCTCAATCCGATACCACGACGGCCCTCAAGGAACTTCACTGGACTCTATGCAAACTGGAAACCATATATCCTGAGGCTGCATTTATTGTAGCTGGGGATTTTAAGGCTACTTAAATTCTATCAGCATATTGACTGTAGCACTCAAGCTGGAAATACACTGATCACTGCTACTCTAACTTCCGAGATGCATACAAGGCCCTCCCCCGCCCTCCTTTTGGCAAATCTGACCACGACTCCATTTTGCTCCTCCCTTCCTATAGGCAGAAACAGGATGTACCCATGCTAAGGACTATTCAACACTGGTCTGAGCAATCGGAAACCACGCTTCAAGAGTGTTTTTAATCACACGGCCTGGGACATGTTCCGGGTAGCCTCAGAGAATAATATTGACGTATTCGCTGATTCGGTGAGTGAGTTTATAAGGAAGTGTATAGGAGAAGATGTACTTACTGTGACTATTAAACCTACCCTAACCAGAAACCGTGGATAGATGGCGGCATTCGCGCAAAACTGAAAGCGCGAACCACCTTATTTAACGATGGGAAGGTGACTGGGAATATGGCCTAATACAAACAGTGTAGTTATTCCCTCTACAAGGCAATCAAACAAGTGACATTTCAGTATAGAGACAAAGTGGAGTCGCAATGCAACGGTCCAGACACGAGACGTATGTGGCAGGGTCTTCAGACAATCACGGACTACAAAAAGAAAACCAGCCACGTCGTGGACAACGACGTCTTGCTTCCAGACAAACTAAACACCTTCTTTGCACACTTTGAGGATAATACAGTGCCACCGATGTGGCCCGCCACCAAGGACTATGGGCTCTCCTCCTCCGTGACCGACGTGATTAAGACATTTAAACGTGTTAACCCTCCAAGGCTGCTGACCCAGATGGCATCCCTAGCCGCATCCTCAGAGCATGGGCAGACTAGCTGGCTGGTGTGTTTAAACACATATTCAATCTCTCCCTATCCCAGTCTGCTGTCCCCACATGCTTCAAGATGGCCACCATTGTTCCTGTACCCAAGAATGCAAAGTGTGGTGGCTAATTTCTGCATTACCAAATGAGAAGAGTTACAAACTTCACACACCAGTCAGAGTTATACTTAAACTACATCTTTAATAACAAGAGCTTTGCATTAGCACTTGACTTTCAACGATTCGCCATTTCTAATGAACCGTTGATAGTGACAACACAAAAGTACAAAGATCTTTTATAGCCAAGATGCACCCCCTCTCAACCTACATGACGAACCATATCCTCTCCCGAGCCAGTTGGGGAGTTGCAGCGATGAGACAAGATTGTAATCGCCAGAAATTGGGGAGAAACGGTGACTAAATAAATAATAGTTGGTGAAGAACAACTGCAGAAACTTGCAATCGACTGCAGTCGAAAATTCACGACCTCAGAGATCACATGATTTTTGTAAATAATGCAACACACTTTGAAAGGCGAGATGACCAACGATGGTCAGTGACTTTGACAAAAAGTGATTCGCTCAAATGCGCCCATTGAGATGAGCACAATGCACGACTTTCTCCCACACAGTCATACAGAGTATCTATATGTGTATCTGCAGGGGTGCTCTTCACACTGCCACAGCCTGGTAGCTATGGGACAAAACAGGGGTGCTCTTCACATTAAAATGCAAATCAATTTATAACATTTTTGACATGCGTTTTTCTGGATTTTTTTGTTGTTATTCTGTCTCTCACTGTTCAAATAAACCTACCATTAAAATTATAGACTGATCATTTCTTTATCAGTGGGCAAACGTACAAAATCAGCAGGGATCAAATCCTTTTTTCCCCCACTGTATCTATAACTCCTATTTCTGTGTGAACTTGGGGTCACCCAAAAAGGGACATATTACAAACCTCACGCAGAGACATACAAATGGTATCCGCAAGTTCACCTGACTCTGGGGAATTAGGTAAATGACCTCATTGTCAAACTCCTGAAGAATCCATTTAGTCAAAGGGTCTTCCCACCCTGCCGTCTACAAAACAATGGGAAGATTAGATCATCTATGTGACATGTCGTTTCTCTCCAGGCATGTCGTCATGGGAACGTGCAGCACCTGGAACATCTGCTGTTTTACGGAGCCGACATGAGCTCCCAGAATGCCTCAGGGAACACTGCCCTGCACCTGTGTGGTCTATACAACCAGGTAACACTACACCTGTGGTCTATACAACCAGGTAACACTACACCTGTGGTCTATACAACCAGGTAACACTACACCTGTGGTCTATACAACCAGGTAACACTACACCTGTGGTCTGTACAACCAGGTAACACTACACCTGTGGTCTATACAACCAGGTAACACTACACCTGTGGTCTATACAACCAGGTAACACTACACCTGTGGTCTATACAACCAGGTAACACTACACCTGTGGTCTGTACAACCAGGTAACACTACACCTGTGTGGTCTATACAACCAGGTAGCACTACACCTGTGGTCTATACAACCAGGTAACACTACACCTGTGGCCTATACAACCAGGTAACACTACACCTGTGGTCTATACAACCAGGTAACACTACACCTGTGGTCTGTACAACCAGGTAACACTACACCTGTGGTCTATACAACCAGGTAACACTACACCTGTGGTCTGTACAACCAGGTAACACTACACCCGTGGTCTATACAACCAGGTAACACTACACCTGTGGTCTATACAACCAGGTAACACTACACCTGTGGTCTATACAACCAGGTAACACTACACCTGTGGTCTATACAACCAGGTAACACTACACCTGTGTGGTCTATACAACCAGGTAACACTACACCTGTGGTCTGTACAACCAGGTAACACTACACCTGTGTGGTCTATACAACCAGTTAACACTACACCTGTGGTCTATACAACCAGGTAACACTACACCTGTGGTCTATACAACCAGGTAACACTACACCTGTGTGGTCTATACAACCAGGTAACACTACACCTGTGGTCTATACAACCAGGTAACACTACACCTGTGGTCTATACAACCAGGTAACACTACACCTGTGGTCTATACAACCAGGTAACACTACACCGGTGGTCTATACAACCAGGTAACACTACACTTGTGGTCTATACAACCAGGTAACACTACACCTGTGGTCTATACAACCAGGTAACACTACACCTGTGTGGTCTATACAATCAAGTAACACTACACCTGTGTGGTCTATACAACCAGGTAACACTACACCTGTGGTCTATACAACCAGGTAACACTACACCTGTGGTCTATACAACCAGGTAACACTACACCTGTGGTCTATACAACCAGGTAACACTACACCTGTGGTCTATACAACCAGGTAACACTACACCTGTGGTCTGTACAACCAGGTAACACTACACCTGTGTGGTCTGTACAACCAGGTAACACTACACCTGTGGTCTATACAACCAGGTAACACTGCACCTATGGTCTATACAACCAGGTAACACTACACCTGTGGTCTGTACAACCAGGTAACACTACACCTGTGGTCTATACAACCAGGTAACACTACACCTGTGGTCTATACAACCAGGTAACACTACACCTGTGGTCTATACAACCAGGTAACACTACACCTGTGGTCTATACAACCAGGTAACACTACACCTGTAGTCTGTACAACCAGGTAACACTACACCTGTAGTCTGTACAACCAGGTAACACTAGACCTGTGGTCTATACAACCAGGTAACACTACACATGTAGTCTGTACAACCAGGTAACACTACACCAGTGGTCTATACAACCAGGTAACACTACACCTGTGTGGTCTATACAACCAGGTAACACTACACCTGTGGTCTATACAACCAGGTAACACTACACCTGTGTGGTCTATACAACCAGGTAACACTACACCTGTGGTCTATACAACCAGGTAACACTACACCTGTGTGGTCTATACAACCAGGTAACACTACAAATGTGGTCTATACAACTAGGTAACACTACACCTGTGTGGTCTATACAACCAGGTAACACTACACCTGTGTGGTCTGTACAACCAGGTAACACTACACCTGTGGTCTATACAACCAGGTAACACTACACCTGTGGTCTGTACAACCAGGTAACACTACACCTGTGTGGTCTGTACAACCAGGTAACACTACACCTGTGGTCTATACAACCAGGTAACACTACACCTGTGGTCTATACAACCAGGTAACACTACACCTGTGTGGTCTATACAACCAGGTAACACTACACCTGTGGTCTATACAACCAGGTAACACTACACCTGTGGTCTGTACAACCAGGTAACACTACACCTGTGGTCTATACAACCAGGTAACACTACACCTGTGTGGTCTGTACAACCAGGTAACACTACACCTGTGGTCTATACAACCAGGTAAGCAGGGCTGTTATGTGTGCCTGACTGTGACGTTTCGTTTCTCAGGAAGGCTGTGCCAGAGTTCTGCTGTTCAGAGGAACAAATAAAGACATTAAGAACTACAACAACCAAACAGCTTTTCAGGTAATGAACTACAACACAGAATGCAGTGTGATTTGGTATAGTTTTAATGCTCGTTTCTGACAATGGTTCACTGTGGATCCAAATAGAAAGGTATATGTGTGTCTATGTAGGTGGCCATCATTGCTGGGAATTTTGACCTGGCAGAGATCATTAAGATCCATAAGGCCTCAGACGTAGGTGAGTCCATCCTGGACCCTGTGAGTCTGTGGGGAACCCTAATCCTTCTCTGTGTGTCTGTGTTTAACCATGTGGATGTGGGGAACCCTAACCCTTCTCTGTTTGTCTGTGTTTAACCATGTGGATGTGGGGAACCCTAACCCTTCTCTGTGTGTCTGTGTTTAACCATGTGGATGTGGGGAACCCTAACCCTTCTCTGTTTGTCTGTGTTTAACCATGTGGATGTGGGGAACCCTAACCCTTCTCTGTGTGTCTGTGTTTAACCATGTGGATGTGGGGAACCCTAACCCTTCTCTGTGTGTCTGTGTTTAACCATGTGGATGTGGGGAACCCTAACCCTTCTCTGTGTGTCTGTGTTTAACCATGTGGATGTGGGGAACCCTAACCCCTTCTCTGTGTGTCTGTGTTTAACCATGTGGATGTGGGGAACCCTAACCCTTCTCTGTGTGTCTGTGTTTAACCATGTGGATGTGGGGAACCCTAACCCTTCTCTGTGTGTCTGTGTTTAACCATGTGGATGTGGGGAACCCTAACCCTTCTCTGTGTGTCTGTGTTTAACCATGTGGATGTGGGGAACCCTAACCCTTCTCTGTGTGTCTGTGTTTAACCATGTGGATGTGGGGAACCCTAACCCTTCTCTGTGTGTCTGTGTTTAACCATGTGGATGTGGGGAACCCTAACCCTTCTCTGTGTGTCTGTGTTTAACCATGTGGATGTGGGGAACCCTAACCCTTCTCTGTGTGTCTGTGTTTAACCATGTGGATGTGGGGAACCCTAACCCTTCTCTGTGTGTCTGTGTTTAACCATGTGGATGTGGGGAACCCTAACCCTTCTCTGTGTGTCTGTGTTTAACCATGTGGATGTGGGGAACCCTAACCCTTCTCTGTGTGTCTGTGTTTAACCATGTGGATGTGGGGAACCCTAACCCTTCTCTGTGTGTCTGTGTTTAACCATGTGGATGTGGGGAACCCTAACCCTTCTCTGTGTGTCTGTGTTTAACCATGTGGATGTGGGGAACCCTAACCCTTCTCTGTGTGTCTGTGTTTAACCATGTGGATGTGGGGAACCCTAACCCTTCTCTGTGTGTCTGTGTTTAACCATGTGGATGTGGGGAACCCTAATCCTTCTCTGTGTGTCTGTGTTTAACCATGTGGATGTGGGGAACCCTAACCCTTCTCTGTGTGTCTGTGTTTAACCATGTGGATGTGGGGAACCCTAACCCTTCTCTGTGTGTCTGTGTTTAACCATGTGGATGTGGGGAACCCTAACCCTTCTCTGTGTGTCTGTGTTTAACCATGTGGATGTGGGGAACCCTAACCCTTCTCTGTGTGTCTGTGTTTAACCATGTGGATGTGGGGAACCCTAACCCTTCTCTGTGTGTCTGTGTTTAACCATGTGGATGTGGGGAACCCTAACCCTTCTCTGTGTGTCTGTGTTTAACCATGTGGATGTGGGGAACCCTAACCCTTCTCTGTGTGTCTGTGTTTAACCATGTGGATGTGGGGAACCCTAACCCTTCTCTGTGTGTCTGTGTTTAACCATGTGGATGTGGGGAACCCTAACCCTTCTCTGTGTGTCTGTGTTTAACCATGTGGATGTGGGGAACCCTAACCCTTCTCTGTGTGTCTGTGTTTAACCATGTGGATGTGGGGAACCCTACCCCTTCTCTGTGTGTCTGTGTTTAACCATGTGGATGTGGGGAACCCTAACCCTTCTCTGTGTGTCTGTGTTTAACCATGTGGATGTGGGGAACCCTAACCCTTCTCTGTGTGTCTGTGTTTAACCATGTGGATGTGGGGAACCCTAACCCTTCTCTGTGTGTCTGTGTTTAACCATGTGGATGTGGGGAACCCTAACCCTTCTCTGTGTGTCTGTGTTTAACCATGTGGATGTGGGGAACCCTAACCCTTCTCTGTGTGTCTGTGTTTAACCATGTGGATGTGGGGAACCCTAACCCTTCTCTATGTGTCTGTGTTTAACCATGTGGATGTGGGGAACCCTAACCCTTCTCTGTGTGTCTGTGTTTAACCATGTGGATGTGGGGAACCCTAACCCTTCTCTGTGTGTCTGTGTTTAACCATGTGGATGTGGGGAACCCTAACCCTTCTCTGTGTGTCTGTGTTTAACCATGTGGATGTGGGGAACCCTAACCCTTCTCTGTGTGTCTGTGTTTAACCATGTGGATGTGGGGAACCCTAACCCTTCTCTGTGTGTCTGTGTTTAACCATGTGGATGTGGTGAACCCTAACCCTTCTCTGTGTGTCTGTGTTTAACCATGTGGATGTGGGGAACCCTAACCCTTCTCTGTGTGTCTGTGTTTAACCATGTGGATGTGGGGAACCCTAATCCTTCTCTGTGTGTCTGTGTTTAACCATGTGGATGTGGGGAACCCTAACCCTTCTCTGTGTGTCTGTGTTTAACCATGTGGATGTGGGGAACCCTAACCCTTCTCTGTGTGTCTGTGTTTAACCATGTGGATGTGGGGAACCCTAACCCTTCTCTGTGTGTCTGTGTTTAACCATGTGGATGTGGGGAACCCTAACCCTTCTCTGTGTGTCTGTGTTTAACCATGTGGATGTGGGGAACCCTAACCCTTCTCTGTGTGTCTGTGTTTAACCATGTGGATGTGGGGAACCCTAACCCTTCTCTGTGTGTCTGTGTTTAACCATGTGGATGTGGGGAACCCTAACCCTTCTCTGTGTGTCTGTGTTTAACCATGTGGATGTGGGGAACCCTAACCCTTCTCTGTGTGTCTGTGTTTAACCATGTGGATGTGGGGAACCCTAACCCTTCTCTGTGTGTCTGTGTTTAACCATGTGGATGTGGGGAACCCTAACACTTCTCTGTGTGTCTGTGTTTAACCATGTGGATGTGGGGAACCCTAACCCTTCTCTGTGTGTCTGTGTTTAACCATGTGGATGTGGGGAACCCTAACCCTTCTCTGTGTGTCTGTGTTTAACCATGTGGATGTGGGGAACCCTAACCCTTCTCTGTGTGTCTGTGTTTAACCATGTGGATGTGGGGAACCCTAACCCTTCTCTGTGTGTCTGTGTTTAACCATGTGGATGTGGGGAACCCTAACCCTTCTCTGTGTGTCTGTGTTTAACCATGTGGATGTGGGGAACCCTAACCCTTCTCTGTGTGTCTGTGTTTAACCATGTGGATGTGGGGAACCCTAACCCTTCTCTGTGTGTCTGTGTTTAACCATGTGGATGTGGGGAACCCTAACCCTTCTCTGTGTGTCTGTGTTTAACCATGTGGATGTGGGGAACCCTAACCCTTCTCTGTGTGTCTGTGTTTAACCATGTGGATGTGGGGAACCCTAACCCTTCTCTGTGTGTCTGTGTTTAACCATGTGGATGTGGGGAACCCTAACCCGTCTCTGTGTCTCAGTGCCTTTCAGAGAGAGTCCTTCCTATTCCTCAAAGCGCCGGCGTCTGGGCGGGGCCAATAATGTTGGTGTGTGTGGCTCGTCATCTCCCCGTTATCTGATTCGCTCAGCCAGCGACAACGCTCTGGAAAGCCCCGCCTCTACTTCTCCCGGCCCCTCCCTCCACAGCCTGGAGAACACACACACTTCCAACCGGCAGGCAGACACACACAGCCTTCGCAGGCAGACACGGCGTCTCAGGTAAACACACACACAGCCTTCGCAGACAGACACGGCGCCTCAGGTACACACACACACAGCCTTCGCGAGGCAGACACGGCGCCTCAGGTACACACACAGCCTTCGCGAGACAGACACGGCGCCTCAGGTACACACACAGCCTTCGCAGACAGACACGGCGCCTCAGGTACACACACACAGCCTTCGCAGGCAGACACGGTGCCTCAGGTACACACACAGCCTTCGCAGGCAGACACGGCGCCTCAGGGACACACACAGCCTTCGCAGACAGACACGGCGCCTCAGGTAAACACACAGCCTTCGCGAGACAGACACGGCGCCTCAGGTACACACACAGACACACACAGACACACACAGACCGACCAACAGAGACACACAGACAGACAGACAGACAGACAGACAGACAGACAGACAGACAGACAGACAGACAGACAGACAGACAGACAGACCTGTCTGCCTGCATGCCTGCGTGTGTGTATGTCTGTGTGTCCATGCTTATGTGTGTGTATGTCTGTGTGCGCGTGCGTGTGTGTGTGTACGTGTGTATGTCTGTGTTTTCGTGTGTGTTTGTATAGCCCGAGTGGCAGGCTACAGAGGGACCCCAGCCCGCCCCCATCTCCCCCCAGCCCAGTGCAGCGTGGGAAACGTAGGCTGTACAGCGCTGTGCCAGGGAGGACGTTCATCGCTACACGGTCTCACACACCGCAGGGTCCCGGGGAGATCAGCCTGCATCGGGGGGAGAGGGTCAAAGGTCAGACACTCCTCTCTCTCCAATCAGCTGTCTTTCCACACTGTCCAATCTGCTGTCTCCTCCTCACTGTCCAATCAGTTGTTAGAGGAACTAACAGACAGGGAAATAACAGACAGGGAACTAACAGACAGGGTTAGAGGAACTAACAGACAGGGTTAGAGGAACTAACAGGCAGGGAACTAACAGACAGGGAACTAACAGACAGGGAACTAACAGACAGGGAACTAACAGACAGGGAACTAACAGACAGGGAACTAACAGACAGGGAAATAACAGACAGGGAACTAACAGACAGGGAACTAACAGACAGGGAACTAACAGACAGGGAACTAACAGACAGGGAACTAACAGACAGGGAACTAACAGACAGGGAACTAACAGACAGGGAACTAACAGACAGGGAACTAACAGACAGGGAACTAACAGACAGGGTTAGAGGAACTAACAGACAGGGAACTAACAGACAGAGAACTAACAGACAGGGAACTAACAGACAGGGAACTAACAGACAGGGAACTAACAGACAGGGTTAGAGGAACTAACAGACAGGGAACTAACAGACAGGGAACTAACAGGCAGGGAACTAACAGGCAGGGAACTAACAGACAGGGAACTAACAGACAGGGTTAGAGGAACTAACAGACAGGGAACTAACAGACAGGGAACTAACAGACAGGGAACTAACAGACAGGGATCTAACAGACAGGGTTAGAGGAACTAACAGACAGGGTTAGAGGAACTAACAGACAGGGTTAGAGGAACTAACAGACAGGGAACTAACAGACAGGGAACTAACAGACAGGGAACTAACAGACAGGGAACTAACAGACAGGGAACTAACAGACAAGGAACTAACAGACAGGGTTAGAGGAACTAACATTCCTATATTAATATATTAATATGTACATTATAATATAATATATTATATATATATAACATAATATATTCTGTTGTTCCAGTGCTGAGTATAGGAGGAGGAGGGTAATCCATATATTCTATGTTAATATATTCTATGTTAATATATTCTGTTGTTCCAGTGCTGAGTATAGGAGGAGGAGGGTAATCCATATATTCTATGTTAATATATTCTATGTTAATATATTCTGTTGTTCCAGTGCTGAGTATAGGAGGAGGAGGGTAATCCATATATTCTATGTTAATATATTCTATGTTAATATATTCTGTTGTTCCAGTGCTGAGTATAGGAGAAGGAGGGTTCTGGGAGGGTTCTGTTAAAGGACGGACCGGATGGTTTCCTGCTGACTGTGTTGAAGAGGTCCAGATGAGACAGTACGACCCACGCCTAGGTAACACACACGTTTTGATCTCTCCTCCTGGGGACCTAAATATGATTTACTTTCCAAATCCTAACTCCAAACCCTAAATCTAACCCCTAACCCTAACCCTAATTCTAACCCCTAACCCTAACCCTAATTCTAACCCCTAACCCTAACCCTAATTCTAACCCCTAACCCTAACCCTAATTCTAACCCCTAACCCTAACCCTAATTCTAACCCCTAACCCTAACCCTAATTCTAACCCCTAACCCTAACCCTAATTCTAACCCCTAACCCTAACCCTAATTCTAACCCCTTACCCTAACCCTAATTCTAACCCCTTACCCTAACCCTAATTCTAACCCCTAACCCTAACCCTAATTCTAACCCCTTACGCTAACCCTAATTCTAACCCCTAACCCTAACCCTAATTCTAACCCCTAACCCTAATTCTAACCCCTTACGCTAACCCTAATTCGAACCCCTAACCCTAACCCCTTACCCTAACCCTAAATCTAACCCCTAACCCTAAACCCTAACCCCTAACCCTAAATCTAACCCCTTACCCTAACCCTAATTCTAACCCCTAACCCTAATTCTAACCCCTACCCCTAACCCCTTACCCTAACCCTAAATCTAAACCCTTACCCTAACCCCTAACCCCTACCCCTAATTCTAACCCCTAACCCTTATTCTAACCCCTTACCCTAACCCCTTACCTAACCCTAAATCTACCCCTTACCCTAACCCCTTACCCTAACCCTAATTCTAACCCCTAACCCTAATTCTAACCCCTTACCCTAACCCCTTACCCTAACCCTAAATCTAACCCCTTACCTAACCCCTTACCCTAACCCTAAATCTAACCCTAACCCTAACCCTAAATCTAACCCCTTACCCTAACCCTTACCTAACCCTAAATCTAACCCTAAACCTAACCCTAACCTAACCCTAAATCTAACCCTTACCCTAACCCTTACCCTAACCCTAAATCTAACCCCTTACCTAACCTAAACAACCCTTACCCTAACCTAAATCTAACCCCTAACCCTAACCCTAAATCTAACCCCTTACCCTAACCCTAAATCTAACCCTCTAGCCCTAACCCTAACCCTAAATCTAACCCCTTACCTAACCCTAAATCTAACCCTAACCTAACCCTTGCCTAACCTAAATCTAACCCCTTACCCTAACCTAAATCTAACCCCTAACCCTAACCCCTAACTCTAACCCTAACCTAACCCCTAACCATAACCCTAAATCTAACCCTAAACCTAACCTCAAATCTAACCCCTACCCTAACGCCTTCCTCACCCTAAATCTAACCTAACCTAACCATAAATCTAACCCCTGGCCGAAGTCTGACCTGCCTAACCGCAAATCTAACCCCCTAACCTAATCTCCTAACCTGCCTAAATCTGACCTGCCTAACCTCAAGTCTGGCCTGCCTGGCTGCGTCCGGCCTGGGCTGAACAAAACTGGCCGGCCTGGAAGCCTGGTGGCCCTGAGTCTGGGCCTGGCTGGCCTAGATCTAACCCCTAACCTGACCCTAAGTCTAACCTAACCTACCCTAAATCTAACACCCTAACCTAAATCTCCTAACCTCAACCTAAATCCCAACCCTGCCTAAATCTAACCTAACCCTAACCTAAATCTAACCCCTAACCTAACCCTAAATCTAACCCTAACCTAAACCTAAATCTAACTCCTAACCTAACCTAAATCTAACCCTACCTAACCTAAATCTAACCTGGCCTAACCTAACCTCCTGGCCTGGCCTAACCTAACCCTGACCTGCCCTAACCTAATCTGCCTGCCTGGCCTAAATCTAACCAGCCTACCTCCTAAATCTAACCCCTAGCCTAACACTAAATCTAACCACCTAACCTCCTAAACCTAGCCTAACCTAACTCTAACCTCTTCTAACCTAACCAACCCTAACATCCCTAACCTAACCTAAATCCCTAACCTGGCCTAACCCCTAACCTAACCCTAACCAGTCTCCTAACCAACCTGGCCTATGCTCTAACTACACAACCCAACCATCTACCTAGCCTAAATCTAACCTAACCTCAACCTAAATCTAACCCTAACCTACTACAACCTACTCAACTACCCCTAAATCTAACCTCAACCTACCCTAGTCTAACTCCCTAACCTAAATCTAACCCTAACCTAATCTAACTCCTAACCTAACCTAAATCTAACCCTAACTCTAACCCTAACCCTAACCTAACCTAACCAACCTAAATCTAACCCCTATGTCCCCACGAGGGACAATCTTCCTCGTTTTACTGTCCTTGTGGGGAGTTTTGGGGATTTAAAGTCCCCACAAGGACAGAAGATCCAACCCTCAGCATAATGTGTGTTCTGCTTAGCCTACTGCAGGTCCTCTAACCCACTGACTCCCTCTAATGGAAGGGGGACATGTTTCAGAGAACGAGGACATGTCTCTTGACTGAAGTGTGTGTGTGTGTGTGTGTGTGTGTGTGATTTGCGTGTGTGTGTGTGTGTGTGTGTGTGTGTGTGTGTATGTGATTTGCGTGTGTGTGTGTGTGTGTGTGTGTGTGTGTGTGTGTGTGTGTGATTTGCGTGTGTGCGTGTGTGTGTGTGTGTGTGTGTGTGTGTGTGTGTGTGTGTGTGTGTGTGTGTGTGTGTAGAAACACGAGAGGATCGAACCAAGAGGCTTTTCAGACATTACACCGTGGGTTCCTATGACAACTACACCTCTTACAGGTAACTAACGTACACACACACACACACACACACACACACACACACACACACACACCACACCACACCACACCACACCACACCACACCACACCACACACACACGTATTGTAAGTCTGCTTCTATTGTATAACTGATCCTTGCCCACTGACCCCAGTGATTATGTCATCGAGGAGAAGAGTTCTGTGCTACAGAAGAGAGACAGTGAAGGATTTGGCTTCGTCCTCCGTGGAGCCAAAGGTAATGAGGGATGGGATGTATCTAGGGTTAGGAGAATGTATCTAGGGTTAGGGTTAGGAGAATGTATCTAGGGTTAGGAGAATGTATCTAGGGTTGGGAGAATGTATCTAGGGTTAGGAGAATGTATCTAGGGTTGAGAGAATGTATCTAGGGTTAGGAGAATGTATCTAGGGTTGGGGTGGGAGAGAATGTATCTAGTGTTAGGAGAATGTATCTAGGGTTAGGAGAATGTATCTAGGGTTGGGAGAATGTATCTAGGGTTGGGAGAATGTATCTAGGGTTAGGAGAATGTATCTAGGGTTAGGAGAATGTATCTAGGGTTGGGAGAATGTATCTAGGGTTAGGAGAATGTATCTAGGGTTGGGAGATGTATCTAGGGTTAGGGTTAGGAGAATGTATCTAGGGTTAGGAGAATATATCTAAGGTTAGGAGAATGTATCTAGGGTTAGGAGAATGTATCTAGGGTTGGGAGAATGTATCTAGGGTTAGGAGAATGTATCTAGGGTTGGGAGAATGTATCTAGGGTTGGGAGAATGTATCTAGGGTTGGGTTGGAGAATGTATCTAGGGTTAGGAGAATGTATCTAGGGTTGGGGAGAATGTATCTGGGGTTGGGAGAATGTATCTAGGGTTGAGGAGAATGTATCTGGGGTTGGGGAATGTATCTAGGGTTAGGAGAATGTATCTAGGGTTAGGGTTGGGAGAATGTATCTAGGGTTGGGAGAATGTATCTAGGGTTAGGAGAATGTATCTAGGGTTGGGAGAATGTATCTAGGGTTGGGAGAATGTATCTAGGGTTGGGAGAATGTATCTAGGGTTAGGAGAATGTATCTAGGGTTGGAGAATGTATCTAGGGTTGGGAGAATGTATCTGGGGTTAGGGTTAGGAGAATGTATCTAGGGTTGGAGAGAATGTATCTAGGGTTAGGAGAATGTATCTAGGGTTGGGAGAATGTATCTGGGGTTAGGAGAATGTATCTGGGGTTGGGAGAATGTATCTAGGGTTGGGAGAATGTATCTAGGGTTGGGGGAGAATGTATCTAGGGTTGGGTGAGAATGTATCTAGGGTTGGGAGAATGTATCTAGGGTTGGGAGAATGTATCTAGGGTTAGGGTTGGGAGAAATGTATCTAGGGTTAGGAGAATGTATCTAGGGTGGGTTAGGAGAATGTATCTAGGGTTGGGAGAATGTATCTAGGGTTGGGAGAATGTATCTAGGGTTGGGAGAATGTATCTAGGGTTAGGGTTGGGAGAATGTATCTAGGGTTGGGAGAATGTATCTAGGGTTAGGAGAATGTATCTAGGGTTAGGAGAATGTATCTAGGGTTAGGAGAATATATCTAGGGTTGGGAGAATGTATCTAGGGTTGGGAGGAATGTATCTGGGGTTGGGAGAATGTATCTAGGGTTGAGGAGAATGTATCTAGGGTTGGGGTTAGGAGAATGTATCTGGGGTTGGGAGAATGTATCTAGGGTTGGGAGAATGTATCTAGGGTTGGGAGAATGTATCTGGGGTTGGGAGAATGTATCTAGGGTTAGGAGAATGTATCTAGGGTTGGGAGAATGTATCTAGGGTTGGGGGGAGAATGTATCTAGGGTTGGGAGAATGTATCTAGGGTTAGGAGAATGTATCTAGGGTTAGGAGAATGTATCTAGGGTTGGGAGAATGTATCTAGGGTTAGGAGAATGTATCTAGGGTTAGGAGAATGTATCTAGGGGTTGGGAGAATGTATCTAGGGTTAGGAGAATGTATCTAGGGTTAGGAGAATGTATCTAGGGTTAGGGTTAGGAGAATGTATCTAGGGTTGGGAGAATGTATCTAGGGTTAGGAGAATGTATCTGGGGTTAGGAGAATGTATCTAGGGTTAGGAGAATGTATCTAGGGTTAGGAGAATGTATCTAGGGTTAGGGGAGAATGTATCTAGGGTTGGTGGGAGAATGTATCTAGGGTTAGGAGAATGTATCTAGGGTTAGGAGAATGTATCTAGGGTTAGGAGAATGTATCTAGGGTTAGGGTTAGGAGAATGTATCTAGGGTTGGGAGAATGTATCTAGGGTTAGGAGAATGTATCTAGGGTTAGGAGAATGTATCTGGGGTTAGGAGAATGTATCTAGGGTTGGGAGAATGTATCTAGGTGGGGTTAGGAGAATGTATCTAGGGTTAGGAGAATGTATCTAGGGTTAGGAGAATGTATCTAGGGTTAGGAGAATGTATCTAGGGTTAGGAGAATGTATCTAGGGTTAGGAGAATGTATCTAGGGTTAGGGTTAGGAGAATGTATCTAGGGTTAGGAGAATGTATCTAGGGTTAGGAGAATGTATCTAGGGTTAGGAGAATGTATCTAGGGTTAGGGTTAGGAGAATGTATCTAGGGTTAGGAGAATGTATCTAGGGTTAGGAGAATGTATCTAGGGTTAGGAGAATGTATCTAGGGGTTAGGAGAATGTATCTAGGGGTTGGGAGAATGTATCTAGGGTTGAGGAGAATGTATCTAGGGTTAGGAGAATGTATCTAGGGTTAGGAGAATGTATCTAGGGTTAGGAGAATGTATCTAGGGTTAGGGAGAATGTATCTAGGGTTAGGAGAATGTATCTAGGGTTAGGGTTAGGAGAATGTATCTAGGGTTAGGAGAATGTATCTAGGGTTAGGAGAATGTATCTAGGGTTAGGGAGAATGTATCTAGGGTTAGGGTTAGGAGAATGTATCTAGGGTTAGGAGAATGTATCTAGGGTTAGGAGAATGTATCTGGGGTTAGGAGAATGTATCTAGGGTTAGGAGAATGTATCTAGGGTTAGGTTAGGAGAATGTATCTAGGGTTAGGAGAATGTATCTAGGGTTAGGAGAATGTATCTGGGGTTAGGAGAATGTATCTAGGGTGGTTAGGAGAATGTATCTAGGGTTAGGGTTAGGAGAATGTATCTAGGGTTAGGGAGAATGTATCTAGGGTTAGGAGAATGTATCTAGGGTTAGGAGAATGTATCTAGGGTTAGGAGAATGTATCTAGGGTTAGGAGAATGTATCTAGGGTTAGGTTAGGAGAATGTATCTAGGGTTAGGAGAATGTATCTAGGGTTAGGAGAATGTATCTAGGGTTAGGAGAATGTATCTAGGGTTAGGAGAATGTATCTAGGGTTAGGAGAATGTATCTAGGGTTAGGAGAATGTATCTAGGGTTAGGAGAATGTATCTAGGGTTGGGTTAGGAGAATGTATCTAGGGTTAGGAGAATGTATCTAGGGTTAGGAGAATGTATCTAGGGTTAGGAGAATGTATCTAGGGTTAGGAGAATGTATCTAGGGTTAGGAGAATGTATCTAGGGTTAGGAGAATGTATCTGGGGTTAGGAGAATGTATCTAGGGTTAGGAGAATGTATCTAGGGTTAGGGTTAGGAGAATGTATCTAGGGTTAGGAGAATGTATCTAGGGTTAGGAGAATGTATCTGGGGTTAGGAGAATGTATCTAGGGTTAGGAGAATGTATCTAGGGTTAGGAGAATGTATCTAGGGTTAGGAGAATGTATCTAGGGTTAGGGTTAGGAGAATGTATCTAGGGTTAGGAGAATGTATCTAGGGTTAGGAGAATGTATCTAGGGTTAGGAGAATGTATCTAGGGTTAGGTAGGAGAATGTATCTAGGGTTAGGGAGAATGTATCTAGGGTTAGGAGAATGTATCTAGGGTTAGGAGAATGTATCTAGGGTTAGGAGAATGTATCTAGGGTTAGGAGAATGTATCTAGGGTTAGGAGAATGTATCTAGGGTTAGGAGAATGTATCTAGGGTTAGGAGAATGTATCTAGGGTTAGGAGAATGTATCTAGGGTTAGGAGAATGTATCTAGGGTTAGGAGAATGTATCTAGGGTTAGGAGAATGTATCTAGGGTTAGGGTTAGGAGAATGTATCTAGGGTTAGGAGAATGTATCTAGGGTTAGGAGAATGTATCTAGGGTTAGGAGAATGTATCTAGGGTTAGGAGAATGTATCTAGGGTTAGGAGAATGTATCTAGGGTTAGGAGAATGTATCTGGGGTTAGGAGAATGTATCTAGGGTTAGGAGAATGTATCTAGGGTTAGGAGAATGTATCTGGGGTTAGGAGAATGTATCTAGGGTTAGGGTTAGGAGAATGTATCTAGGGTTAGGAGAATGTATCTAGGGTTAGGAGAATGTATCTGGGGTTAGGAGAATGTATCTAGGGTTAGGAGAATGTATCTAGGGTTAGGAGAATGTATCTAGGGTTAGGAGAATGTATCTAGGTAGGGTTAGGAGAATGTATCTAGGGTTAGGAGAATGTATCTAGGGTTAGGAGAATGTATCTAGGGTTAGGAGAATGTATCTAGGGTTAGGGGAGAATGTATCTAGGGTTAGGAGAATGTATCTAGGGTTAGGAGAATGTATCTAGGAGGGTTAGGAGAATGTATCTAGGGTTAGGAGAATGTATCTAGGGTTAGGTTAGGAGAATGTATCTAGGGTTAGGAGAATGTATCTAGGGTTAGGAGAATGTATCTAGGGTTAGGAGAATGTATCTAGGGTTAGGGTTAGGAGAATGTATCTAGGGTTAGGAGAATGTATCTAGGGTTAGGAGAATGTATCTAGGGTTAGGAGAATGTATCTAGGGTTAGGAGAATGTATCTAGGGTTAGGAGAATGTATCTAGGGTTAGGGAGAATGTATCTAGGGTTAGGGTTAGGAGAATGTATCTAGGGTTAGGAGAATGTATCTAGGGTTAGGAGAATGTATCTAGGGTTAGGAGAATGTATCTAGGGTTAGGAGAATGTATCTAGGGTGGTTAGGAGAATGTATCTAGGGTTAGGAGAATGTATCTAGGGTTAGGAGAATGTATCTAGGGTTAGGAGAATGTATCTAGGGTTAGGAGAATGTATCTAGGGTTAGGAGAATGTATCTAGGGTTAGGAGAATGTATCTAGGGTTAGGAGAATGTATCTAGGGTTAGGAGAATGTATCTAGGGTTAGGAGAATGTATCTAGGGTTAGGAGAATGTATCTAGGGTTAGGAGAATGTATCTAGGGTTAGGAGAATGTATCTAGGGTTAGGAGAATGTATCTAGGGTTAGGAGAATGTATCTAGGGTTAGGAGAATGTATCTAGGGTTAGGAGAATGTATCTAGGGTTAGGAGAATGTATCTAGGGTTAGGAGAATGTATCTAGGGTTAGGAGAATGTATCTAGGGTTAGGAGAATGTATCTAGGGTTAGGAGAATGTATCTAGGGTTAGGAGAATGTATCTAGGGTTAGGAGAATGTATCTAGGGTTAGAGGAGAATGTATCTAGGGTTAGGAGAATGTATCTAGGGTTAGGAGAATGTATCTAGGGTTAGGAGAATGTATCTAGGGTTAGGAGAATGTATCTAGGGTTAGGAGAATGTATCTAGGGTTAGGAGAATGTATCTAGGGTTAGGAGAATGTATCTAGGGTTAGGAGAATGTATCTAGGGTTAGGAGAATGTATCTAGGGTTAGGAGAATGTATCTAGGGTTAGGAGAATGTATCTAGGGTTAGGAGAATGTATCTAGGGTTAGGAGAATGTATCTAGGGTTAGAGGGTTAGGAGAATGTATCTAGGGTTAGGAGAATGTATCTAGGGTTAGGAGAATGTATCTGGGGTTAGGAGAATGTATCTAGGGTTAGGAGAATGTATCTAGGGTTAGGAGAATGTATCTAGGGTTAGGAGAATGTATCTAGGGTTAGGAGAATGTATCTAGGGTTAGGAGAATGTATCTAGGGTTAGGAGAATGTATCTAGGGTTAGGTTAGGAGAATGTATCTAGGGTTAGGGTTAGGAGAATGTATCTAGGGTTAGGAGAATGTATCTAGGGTTAGGAGAATGTATCTAGGGTTAGGAGAATGTATCTAGGGTTAGGAGAATGTATCTAGGGTTAGGAGAATGTATCTAGGGTTAGGGTTAGGAGAATGTATCTAGGGTTAGGAGAATGTATCTAGGGTTAGGAGAATGTATCTAGGGTTAGGAGAATGTATCTAGGGTTAGGAGAATGTATCTAGGGTTAGGAGAATGTATCTAGGGTTAGGAGAATGTATCTAGGGTTAGGAGAATGTATCTAGGGTTAGGGTTAGGAGAATGTATCTAGGGTTAGGAGAATGTATCTAGGGTTAGGAGAATGTATCTGGGGTTAGGAGAATGTATCTAGGGTTAGGGTTAGGAGAATGTATCTAGGGTTAGGAGAATGTATCTAGGGTTAGGAGAATGTATCTGGGGTTAGGAGAATGTATCTAGGGTTAGGAGAATGTATCTAGGGTTAGGAGAATGTATCTAGGGTTGGGTTAGGAGAATGTATCTAGGGTTAGGAGAATGTATCTAGGGTTAGGAGAATGTATCTAGGGTTAGGAGAATGTATCTAGGGTTAGGAGAATGTATCTAGGGTTAGGAGAATGTATCTAGGGGTTAGGAGAATGTATCTAGGGTTAGGAGAATGTATCTAGGGTTAGGAGAATGTATCTAGGGTTAGGAGAATGTATCTAGGGTTAGGAGAATGTATCTAGGGTTAGGAGAATGTATCTAGGGTTAGGAGAATGTATCTAGGGTTAGGAGAATGTATCTAGGGTTAGGAGAATGTATCTAGGGTTAGGAGAATGTATCTAGGGTTAGGAGAATGTATCTAGGGTTAGGAGAATGTATCTAGGGTTAGGGTTAGGAGAATGTATCTAGGGTTAGGAGAATGTATCTAGGGTTAGGAGAATGTATCTAGGGTTAGGAGAATGTATCTAGGGTTAGGAGAATGTATCTAGGGTTAGGAGAATGTATCTAGGGTTAGGAGAATGTATCTAGGGTTAGGAGAATGTATCTAGGGTTAGGGTTAGGAGAATGTATCTAGGGTTAGGAGAATGTATCTAGGGTTAGGAGAATGTATCTGGGGTTAGGAGAATGTATCTAGGGTTAGGGTTAGGAGAATGTATCTAGGGTTAGGAGAATGTATCTAGGGTTAGGAGAATGTATCTGGGGTTAGGAGAATGTATCTAGGGTTAGGAGAATGTATCTAGGGTTAGGAGAATGTATCTAGGGTTAGGAGAATGTATCTAGGGTTAGGGTTAGGAGAATGTATCTAGGGTTAGGAGAATGTATCTAGGGTTAGGAGAATGTATCTAGGGTTAGGAGAATGTATCTAGGGTTAGGTAGGAGAATGTATCTAGGGTTAGGAGAATGTATCTAGGGTTAGGAGAATGTATCTAGGGTTAGGGTTAGGAGAATGTATCTAGGGTTAGGAGAATGTATCTAGGGTTAGGAGAATGTATCTAGGGTTAGGAGAATGTATCTAGGGTTAGGAGAATGTATCTAGGGTTAGGAGAATGTATCTAGGGTTAGGGTTAGGAGAATGTATCTAGGGTTAGGAGAATGTATCTAGGGTTAGGGTTAGGAGAATGTATCTAGGGTTAGGAGAATGTATCTAGGGTTAGGAGAATGTATCTGGGGTTAGGAGAATGTATCTAGGGTTAGGGTTAGGAGAATGTATCTAGGGTTAGGGTTAGGAGAATGTATCTAGGGTTAGGAGAATGTATCTAGGGTTAGGAGAATGTATCTAGGGTTAGGAGAATGTATCTAGGGTTAGGAGAATGTATCTGGGGTTAGGAGAATGTATCTAGGGTTAGGGTTAGGAGAATGTATCTAGGGTTAGGAGAATGTATCTGGGGTTAGGAGAATGTATCTAGGGTTAGGAGAATGTATCTAGGGTTAGGAGAATGTATCTAGGGTTAGGAGAATGTATCTAGGGTTAGGAGAATGTATCTAGGGTTAGGAGAATGTATCTATGGGTTAGGAGAATGTATCTAGGGTTAGGAGAATGTATCTAGGGTTAGGAGAATGTATCTGGGGTTAGGAGAATGTATCTAGGGTTAGGGTTAGGAGAATGTATCTAGGGTTAGGAGAATGTATCTAGGGTTAGGAGAATGTATCTGGGGTTAGGAGAATGTATCTAGGGTTAGGAGAATGTATCTAGGGTTAGGAGAATGTATCTAGGGTTAGGAGAATGTATCTAGGGTTAGGGTTAGGAGAATGTATCTAGGGTTAGGAGAATGTATCTAGGGTTAGGGTTAGGAGAATGTATCTAGGGTTAGGAGAATGTATCTAGGGTTAGGAGAATGTATCTAGGGTTAGGAGAATGTATCTAGGGTTAGGGTTAGGAGAATGTATCTAGGGTTAGGAGAATGTATCTAGGGTTAGGGGAGAATGTATCTAGGGTTAGGAGAATGTATCTAGGGTTAGGAGAATGTATCTAGGGTTAGGAGAATGTATCTAGGGTTAGGTTAGGAGAATGTATCTAGGGTTAGGAGAATGTATCTAGGGTTAGGAGAATGTATCTAGGGTTAGGAGAATGTATCTAGGGTTAGGAGAATGTATCTAGGGTTAGGAGAATGTATCTAGGGTTAGGAGAATGTATCTAGGGTTAGGAGAATGTATCTAGGGTTAGGTTAGGAGAATGTATCTAGGGTTAGGAGAATGTATCTAGGGTTAGGAGAATGTATCTGGGGTTAGGAGAATGTATCTAGGGTTAGGGTTAGGAGAATGTATCTAGGGTTAGGAGAATGTATCTAGGGTTAGGAGAATGTATCTAGGGTTAGGAGAATGTATCTAGGGTTAGGAGAATGTATCTAGGGTTAGGAGAATGTATCTAGGGTTAGGAGAATGTATCTAGGGTTAGGGTTAGGAGAATGTATCTAGGGTTAGGAGAATGTATCTAGGGTTGGGTAGGAGAATGTATCTAGGGTTAGGAGAATGTATCTAGGGTTAGGAGAATGTATCTAGGGTTAGGAGAATGTATCTAGGGTTAGGGTTAGGAGAATGTATCTAGGGTTAGGAGAATGTATCTAGGGTTAGGTTAGGAGAATGTATCTAGGGTTAGGAGAATGTATCTAGGGTTAGGAGAATGTATCTGGGGTTAGGAGAATGTATCTAGGGTTAGGGTTAGGAGAATGTATCTAGGGTTAGGAGAATGTATCTAGGGTTAGGAGAATGTATCTAGGGTTAGGAGAATGTATCTAGGGTTAGGAGAATGTATCTAGGGTTAGGAGAATGTATCTAGGGGTTAGGAGAATGTATCTAGGGTAGGGTTAGGAGAATGTATCTAGGGTTAGGAGAATGTATCTAGGGTTAGGAGAATGTATCTAGGGTTAGGAGAATGTATCTAGGGTTAGGAGAATGTATCTGGGGTTAGGAGAATGTATCTAGGGTTAGGGTTAGGAGAATGTATCTAGGGTTAGGAGAATGTATCTAGGGTTAGGAGAATGTATCTAGGGTTAGGAGAATGTATCTAGGGTTAGGAGAATGTATCTAGGGTTAGGAGAATGTATCTAGGGTTAGGAGAATGTATCTAGGGTTAGGAGAATGTATCTAGGGTTAGGGTTAGGAGAATGTATCTAGGGTTAGGAGAATGTATCTAGGGTTAGGAGAATGTATCTAGGGTTAGGAGAATGTATCTAGGGTTAGGGTTAGGAGAATGTATCTAGGGTTAGGAGAATGTATCTAGGGTTAGGGTAGAGAATGTATCTAGGGTTAGGAGAATGTATCTAGGGTTAGGAGAATGTATCTAGGGTTAGGAGAATGTATCTAGGGTTAGGAGAATGTATCTAGGGTTAGGAGAATGTATCTAGGGTTAGGGTTAGGAGAATGTATCTAGGGTTAGGAGAATGTATCTAGGGTTAGGAGAATGTATCTAGGGTTAGGAGAATGTATCTAGGGGGTTAGGAGAATGTATCTAGGGTTAGGAGAATGTATCTAGGGTTAGGTAGGAGAATGTATCTAGGGTTAGGAGAATGTATCTAGGGTTAGGAGAATGTATCTAGGGTTAGGAGAATGTATCTAGGGTTAGGAGAATGTATCTAGGGTTAGGAGAATGTATCTAGGGTTAGGAGAATGTATCTAGGGTTAGGAGAATGTATCTGGGGTTAGGAGAATGTATCTAGGGTTAGGAGAATGTATCTAGGGTTAGGGTTAGGAGAATGTATCTAGGGTTAGGAGAATGTATCTAGGGTTAGGAGAATGTATCTAGGGTTAGGAGAATGTATCTGGGGTTAGGAGAATGTATCTAGGGTTAGGAGAATGTATCTAGGGTTAGGAGAATGTATCTAGGGTTAGGAGAATGTATCTAGGGTTAGGAGAATGTATCTAGGGTTAGGAGAATGTATCTAGGGTTAGGAGAATGTATCTAGGGTTGGTTAGGAGAATGTATCTAGGGTTAGGAGAATGTATCTAGGGTTAGGAGAATGTATCTAGGGTTAGGAGAATGTATCTAGGGTTAGGAGAATGTATCTAGGGTTAGGAGAATGTATCTAGGGTTAGGAGAATGTATCTAGGGTTAGGAGAATGTATCTAGGGTTAGGAGAATGTATCTAGGGTTAGGAGAATGTATCTAGGGGGTTAGGAGAATGTATCTAGGGTTAGGAGAATGTATCTAGGGTTAGGAGAATGTATCTAGGGTTAGGAGAATGTATCTAGGGTTAGGAGAATGTATCTAGGGTTAGGAGAATGTATCTAGGGTTAGGAGAATGTATCTAGGGTTAGGAGAATGTATCTAGGGTTAGGAGAATGTATCTAGGGTTAGGAGAATGTATCTAGGGTTAGGAGAATGTATCTAGGGTTAGGAGAATGTATCTAGGGTTAGGAGAATGTATCTAGGGTTAGGAGAATGTATCTGGGGTTAGGAGAATGTATCTAGGGTTAGGAGAATGTATCTAGGGTTAGGAGAATGTATCTAGGGTTAGGAGAATGTATCTAGGGTTAGGAGAATGTATCTAGGGTTAGGGTTAGGAGAATGTATCTAGGGTTAGGAGAATGTATCTAGGGTTAGGAGAATGTATCTAGGGTTAGGGTTAGGAGAATGTATCTAGGGTTAGGAGAATGTATCTAGGGTTAGGGTTAGGAGAATGTATCTAGGGTTAGGAGAATGTATCTAGGGTTAGGAGAATGTATCTAGGGTTAGGAGAATGTATCTAGGGTTAGGAGAATGTATCTAGGGTTAGGAGAATGTATCTAGGGTTAGGAGAATGTATCTAGGGTTAGGAGAATGTATCTAGGGTTAGGAGAATGTATCTAGGGTTAGGAGAATGTATCTAGGGTTAGGAGAATGTATCTAGGGTTAGGAGAATGTATCTAGGGTTAGGGTTAGGAGAATGTATCTAGGGTTAGGAGAATGTATCTAGGGTTAGGAGAATGTATCTAGGGTTAGGGTTAGGAGAATGTATCTAGGGTTAGGAGAATGTATCTAGGGTTAGGAGAATGTATCTGGGGTTAGGAGAATGTATCTAGGGTTAGGAGAATGTATCTAGGGTTGGTTAGGAGAATGTATCTAGGGTTAGGAGAATGTATCTAGGGTTAGGGTTAGGAGAATGTATCTAGGGTTAGGAGAATGTATCTAGGGTTAGGAGAATGTATCTAGGGTTAGGAGAATGTATCTAGGGTTAGGAGAATGTATCTAGGGTTAGGAGAATGTATCTAGGGTTAGGAGAATGTATCTGGGGTTAGGAGAATGTATCTAGGGTTAGGAGAATGTATCTAGGGTTAGGAGAATGTATCTAGGGTTAGGAGAATGTATCTAGGGTTAGGAGAATGTATCTAGGGTTAGGAGAATGTATCTAGGGTTAGGAGAATGTATCTAGGGTTAGGAGAATGTATCTAGGGTTAGGAGAATGTATCTAGGGTTAGGGTTAGGAGAATGTATCTAGGGTTAGGAGAATGTACCTAGGGTTAGGAGAATGTATCTGGGGTTAGGAGAATGTATCTAGGGTTAGGGTTAGGAGAATGTATCTAGGGTTAGGAGAATGTATCTAGGGTTAGGAGAATGTATCTGGGGTTAGGAGAATGTATCTAGGGTTAGGAGAATGTATCTAGGGTTAGGATAATGTATCTAGGGTTAGGAGAATGTAGGAGAATGTATCTAGGGTTAGGAGAATGTATCTAGGGTTAGGAGAATGTATCTAGGGTTAGGGTTAGGAGAATGTATCTAGGGTTAGGAGAATGTATCTAGGGTTAGGGTTAGGAGAATGTATCTAGGGTTAGGAGAATGTATCTAGGGTTAGGAGAATGTATCTAGGGTTAGGAGAATGTATCTAGGGTTAGGGTTAGGAGAATGTATCTAGGGTTAGGAGAATGTATCTAGGGTTAGGAGAATGTATCTAGGGTTAGGGTTAGGAGAATGTATCTAGGGTTAGGAGAATGTATCTAGGGTTAGGGTTAGGAGAATGTATCTAGGGTTAGGAGAATGTATCTAGGGTTAGGAGAATGTATCTAGGGTTAGGAGAATGTATCTAGGGTTAGGAGAATGTATCTAGGGTTAGGGTTAGGAGAATGTATCTAGGGTTAGGGTTAGGAGAATGTATCTAGGGTTAGGAGAATGTATCTAGGGTTAGGGTTAGGAGAATGTATCTAGGGTTAGGGTTAGGAGAATGTATCTGGGGTTAGGAGAATGTATCTAGGGTTAGGAGAATGTATCTAGGGTTAGGAGAATGTATCTAGGGTTAGGAGAATGTATCTAGGGTTAGGAGAATATATCTAGGGTTAGGAGAATGTATCTAGGGTTAGGGTTAGGAGAATGTATCTAGGGTTAGGAGAATGTATCTAGGGTTAGGGTTAGGAGAATGTATCTAGGGTTAGGAGAATGTATCTAGGGTTAGGGTTAGGAGAATGTATCTAGGGTTAGGAGAATATATCTAGGGTTAGGAGAATGTATCTAGGGTTAGGAGAATGTATCTGGGGTTAGGAGAATGTATCTAGGGTTAGGAGAATGTATCTAGGGTTAGGAGAATGTATCTAGGGTTAGGAGAATGTATCTAGGGTTAGGAGAATGTATCTAGGGTTAGGAGAATGTATCTAGGGTTAGGGTTAGGAGAATGTATCTAGGGTTAGGAGAATGTATCTAGGGTTAGGGTTAGGAGAATGTATCTAGGGTTAGGAGAATGTATCTAGGGTTAGGGTTAGGAGAATGTATCTAGGGTTAGGAGAATATATCTAGGGTTAGGAGAATGTATCTAGGGTTAGGAGAATGTATCTGGGGTTAGGAGAATGTATCTAGGGTTAGGAGAATGTATCTGGGGTTAGGAGAATGTATCTAGGGTTAGGAGAATGTATCTAGGGTTAGGAGAATGTATCTAGGGTTAGGAGAATGTATCTAGGGTTAGGAGAATGTATCTGGGGTTAGGAGAATGTATCTGGGGTTAGGAGAATGTATCTAGGGTTAGGAGAATGTATCTGGGGTTAGGAGAATGTATCTAGGGTTAGGAGAATGTATAGATAATGATATTAAATCAATTGAACATGACTTAAATGTAAGACAAATACATTGTGTGTGTGTGTGTGTGTGTGTGTGTGTGTGTGTGTGTGTGTGTGTGTGTGTGTGTGTGTGTGTGTGTGTGTGTGTGTGTGTGTGTTTAGCGGAGACCCCTATAGAGGAGTTTGCCCCTACCCCAGCGTTCCCGGCGCTGCAGTACCTGGAGTCTGTTGACTTGGAGGGCGTGGCCTGGAGGGCGGGGCTACGCACTGGGGACTTCCTCATTGAGGTAAACACACCCCATAGAGATGTATAGAGATCACAACATTATATCTATTCCATTATACACCCCATAGAGATGTATAGAGATCACAACATTATATCTGTTCATTATACATCCCATAGAGATGTATAGAGATCGTTGTATCTATTCCATTATACACCCCATAGAGATGTATAGAGATCACTACTTTGCATCTGTCTCATGCTGGCGTCTGTGACTGCATGACAGCAGTGGTGGTTCTAACTCGTATGGCTCCCTGGGTGAAGCCCCACTTCAGCCCCCCCCAAATAAATCACCATTCTTCACTAACTGTCATTTTTATTCAGACATTTGGAAACAACACAAATAAATAATCATGACATTTAAATGTACATAAATATAACAATATATACAAAAATAAAACTCATAAATATCAAACAGTAACAAAGACAAATAGAAACAAATTGTTTAAATAAGAAGAGAATTATTACACCATTACCCTATTGCTAACAAAAATACACAAATACACAAATATAAACGTATAAAGAAGAGAACCTGATTATTACACCATTACCCTATTGCTAACAAAAACACACAAATACACAAATATAAACGTATAAAGAAGAGAACCTGACTATTACACCATTACCCTATTGCTAACAAAAACACACAAATACACAAATATAAACGTATAAAGAAGAGAACCTGATTATTACACCATTACCCTATTGCTAACAAAAACACACAAATACACAAATATAAACGTATAACGAAGAGAACCTGATTATTACACCATTACCCTATTGCTAACAAAAACACACAAATACACAAATATAAACGTATAAAGAAGAGAACCTGATTATTACACCATTACCCTATTGCTAACAAAAACACACAAATACACAAATATAAACGTATAAAGAAGAGAACCTGATTATTACACCATTACCCTATTGCTAACAAAAACACACAAATACACAAATATAAACGTATAAAGAAGAGAACCTGATTATTACACCATTACCCTATTGCTAACAAAAACACACAAATACACAAATATAAACGTATAAAGAAGAGAACCTGATTATTACACTATTACCCTATTGCTAACAAAAACACACAAATACACAAATATAAACGTATAAAGAAGAGAACCTGATTATTACACCATTACCCTATTGCTAACAAAAACACACAAATACACAAATATAAACGTATAAAGAAGAGAACCTGATTATTACACCATTACCCTATTGCTAACAAAAACACACAAATACACAAATATAAACGTATAAAGAAGAGAACCTGATTATTACACCATTACCCTATTGCTAACAAAAACACACAAATACACAAATATAAACGTATAAAGAAGAGAACCTGATTATTACACCATTACCCTATTGCTAACAAAAACACACAAATACACAAATATAAACGTATAAAGAAGAGAACCTGATTATTACACCATTACCCTATTGCTAACAAAAACACACAAATACACAAATATAAACGTATAAAGAAGAGAACCTGATTATTACACTATTACCCTATTGCTAACAAAAACACACAAATACACAAATATAAACGTATAAAGAAGAGAACCTGATTATTACACCATTACCCTATTGCTAACAAAAACACACAAATACACAAATATAAACTTATAAAGAAGAGAACCTGATTATTACACCATTACCCTATTGCTAACAAAAACACACAAATACACAAATATAAACGTATAAAGAAGAGAACCTGATTATTACACCATTACCCTATTGCTAACAAAAACACACAAATACACAAATATAAACGTATAAAGAAGAGAACCTGATTATTACACCATTACCCTATTGCTAATATTACCCTACGCTGGCTCGATGCTCTAGGGGTATGCGAGAACACGTAGTCAGACGAGGAGAGAGCAGTAGGAGAAGAGAACCTGATTATTACACTATTGGTCTTCAAACAAGAAACATACAAACTAAATCGCACAACTGCCATCTAAACCCCGACCTTTCTTGCCTTCCTTGATGCAAAGTCATCAATTACATCATCATAAGAAATCTGCTCAGCAATTGCATGGTTAATACTGATGACAGCAAGGCCACTAAGGCGTGCCTGTGACATGGTGGACCTCAGGTAGGATTTGAAAAGCTCCTCTCTGCTTCAGCTACGATCACTGGGAGAGTAAGACACATTCTGAGAGCTCCCTTTCGTGTATAAATATCAGCAGCTCAAGCAGGGTCATGGTCTTCGATGTCAAGTCCTTCAGTTCCTGTGCTCTCTGCCATCCAGGTCTGAGTGGTCTTTATAGTGTCATACTAAGGGCCTCACATTGTTCTGTCAGCTCCTCATTGGAGAGACTTTGGAAGGTTTACAGCATTTGTGGAGACGCCAGTGGGGCTGAGGGATAGATGGCTCCTCATCCTGGCTAGTGGGGCTGAGGGATAGATGGCTCCTCATCCTGGCCAGTGGGGCTGAGGGGTAGATGGCTCCTCATCCTGGCCAGTGGGGCTGAGGGATAGATGGCTCCTCATCCTGGCCAGTGGGGCTGAGGGATAGATGGCTCCTCATCCTGGCCAGTGGGGCTGAGGGGTAGATGGCTCCTCATCCTGGCCAGTGGGGCTGAGGGATAGATGGCTCCTCATCCTGGCCAGTGGGGCTGAGGGATAGATGGCTCCTCATCCTGGCCAGTGGGGCTGAGGGATAGATGGCTCCTCATCCTGGCCAGTGGGGCTGAGGGGGTAGATGGCTCCTGATCCTGGCCAGTGGGGCTGAGGGGAGAGATGGCTCCTCATCCTGGCTAGTGGGGCTGAGGGGTAGATGGCTCCTCATCCTGGCCAGTGGGGCTGAGGGGTAGATGGCTCCTCATCCTGGCCAGTGTGGCTGAGGGGTAGATGGCTCCTCATCCTGGCCAGTGTGGCTGAGGGGTAGATGGCTCCTCATCCTGGCCAGTGGGGCTGAGGGGGTTGATGGCTCCTCATCCTGGCCAGTGGGGCTGAGGGGGTTGATGGCTCCTCATCCTGGCCAGTGGGGCTGAGGGGTAGATGGCTCCTCATCCTGGCCAGTGGGGCTGATGGGATAGATGGCTCCTCATCCTGGCCAGTGGGGCTGAGGGGGTAGATGGCTCCTCATCCTGGCCAGTGGGGCTGAGGGGGTAGATGGCTCCTCATCCTGGCCAGTGGGGCTGAGGGGAGAGATGGCTCCTCATCCTGGCTAGTGGGGCTGAGGGGTAGATGGCTCCTCATCCTGGCCAGTGTGGCTGAGGGGTAGATGGCTCCTCATCCTGGCTAGTGGGGCTGAGGGGTAGATGGCTCCTCATCCTGGCCAGTGGGGCTGAGGGGTAGATGGCTCCTCATCCTGGCCAGTGGGGCTGAGGGGGTAGATGGCTCCTCATCCTGGCCAGTGGGGCTGAGGGGATAGATGGCTCCTCATCCCGGCCAGTGTGGCTGAGGGTAGATGGCTCCTCATCCTGGCCAGTGGGGCTGAGGGGGTAGATGGCTCCTCATCCTGGCCAGTGTGGCTGAGGGGGTAGATGGCTCCTCATCCTGGCCAGTGTGGCTGAGGGGGTAGATGGCTCCTCATCCTGGCCAGTGGGGCTGAGGGGGTAGATGGCTCCTTATCCTGGCCAGTGTGGCTGAGGGGTAGATGGCTCCTCATCCTGGCCAGTGTGGCTGAGGGGTAGATGGCTCCTCATCCTGGCCAGTGTGGCTGAGGGGGTAGATGGCTCCTCATCCTGGCCAGTGTGGCTGAGGGGAGAGATGGCTCCTCATCCTGGCCAGTGTGGCTGAGGGGAGAGATGGCTCCTCATCCTGGCCAGTGTGGCTGAGGGGTAGATGGCTCCTCATCCTGGCTAGTGGGGCTGAGGGGTAGATGGCTCCTCATCCTGGCCAGTGTGGCTGAGGGGGTAGATGGCTCCTCATCCTGGCCAGTGTGGCTGAGGGGGTAGATGGCTCCTCATCCTGGCTAGTGGGGCTGAGGGGTAGATGGCTCCTCATCCTGGCCAGTGTGGCTGAGGGGTAGATGGCTCCTCATCCTGGCCAGTGTGGCTGAGGGGGGAAGATGGCTCCTCATCCTGGCCAGTGTGGCTGAGGGGGTAGATGGCTCCTCATCCTGGCCAGTGTGGCTGAGGGGGTAGATGGCTCCTCATCCTGGCCAGTGTGGCTGAGGGGGTAGATGGCTCCTCATCCTGGCTAGTGGGGCTGAGGGGTAGATGGCTCCTCATCCTGGCCAGTGTGGCTGAGGGGGTAGATGGCTCCTCATCCTGGCTAGTGGGGCTGAGGGGTAGATGGCTCCTCATCCTGGCCAGTGTGGCTGAGGGGGTAGATGGCTCCTCATCCCGGCCAGTGTGGCTGAGGGGGTAGATGGCTCCTCATCCTGGCCAGTGTGGCTGAGGGGGTAGATGGCTCCTCATCCTGGCCAGTGGGGCTGAGGGGGTAGATGGCTCCTCATCCTGGCTAGTGGGGCTGAGGGGGTAGATGGCTCCTCATCCTGGCCAGTGTGGCTGAGGGGTAGATGGCTCCTCATCCTGGCCAGTGTGGCTGAGGGGTAGATGGCTCCTCATCCTGGCCAGTGTGGCTGAGGGGGTAGATGGCTCCTCATCCTGGCTAGTGGGGCTGAGGGGTAGATGGCTCCTCATCCTGGCCAGTGTGGCTGAGGGGTAGATGGCTCCTCATCCTGGCTAGTGGGGCTGAGGGGTAGATGGCTCCTCATCCTGGCCAGTGTGGCTGAGGGGTGGATGGCTCCTCATTCTGGCCAGTGTGGCTGAGGGGGTAGATGGCTCCTCATCCCGGCCAGTGTGGCTGAGGGGTAGATGGCTCCTCATCCTGGCCAGTGTGGCTGAGGGGTAGATGGCTCCTCATCCCGGCCAGTGTGGCTGAGGGGTAGATGGTTCCTCATCCCGGCCAGTGTGGCTGAGGGGGTAGATGGCTCCTCATCCTGGCCAGTGGGGCTGAGGGGGTAGATGGCTCCTCATCCTGGCCAGTGGGGCTGAGGGGGTAGATGGCTCCTCATCCTGGCCAGTGTGGCTGAGGGGATAGATGGCTCCTCATCCTGGCCAGTGGGGCTGAGGGATAGATGGCTCCTCATCCTGGCCAGTGGGGCTGAGGGGGTAGATGGCTCCTCATCCTGGCCAGTGGGGCTGAGGGGGTAGATGGCTCCTCATCCTGGCCAGTGGGGCTGAGGGGTAGATGGCTCCTCATCCTGGCCAGTGTGGCTGAGGGATAGATGGCTCCTCATCCTGGCCAGTGTGGCTGAGGGGGGTAGATGGCTCCTCATCCTGGCCAGTGGGGCTGAGGGAGAGATGGCTCCTCATCCTGGCCAGTGGGGCTGAGGGATAGATGGCTCCTCATCCTGGCCAGTGGGGCTGAGGGGTAGATGGCTCCTCATCCTGGCCAGTGTGGCTGAGGGGTAGATGGCTCCTCATCCTGGCCAGTGCCAGAGGGTGCTCCATAATATTTCAGAAGTGCCCCTGAATGTGCATTGAAATACAGTTTATGAGTCTTACACCCTAAATGCATTTGTTGCACAATTACATTTACATTTTACATTTACGTCATTTAGCAGACGCTCTTATCCAGAGCGACTTACAAATTGGTGCATTCACCTTATGATATCCAGTGGAACAACCACTTTACAATAGTACATCTATATATTTTTTTGGGGGGGGGGGTTACAAGGATTACTTTATCCTATCCCAGGTATTCCTTAAAGAGGTGGGGTTTCAGGTGTCTCCGGAAGGTGGTGATTGACTCCGCAGTCCTGGCATCGTGAGGGAGCTTGTTCCACCATTGGGGTGCCAGAGCAGCGAACAGTTTTGACTGGGATGAGCGGGAACTCTGCTTCCTCAGAGGTAGGGAGGCGAGCAGGCCAGAGGTGGATGAACGCAGTGCCCTTGTTTGGGTGTAGGGACTGATCAGACCCTGAAGGTACGGAGGTGCTGTTCCCCTCACAGCTCCGTAGGCAAGCACCATGGTCTTGTAGCAGATGCGAGCTTCAACTGGAAGCCAGTGGAGAGAGCGGAGGAGCGGGGTGACTTGAGAGAACTTGTGAAGGTTGAACACCAGACGGGCTGCGGCGTTCTGAATGAGTTGTAGGGATTTAATGGCACAGGCAGGGAGCCCCGCCAACAGCGAGTTGCAGTAATCCAGACGGGAGATGACAAGTGCCTGGATTAGGACCTGCGCCGCTTCCTGTGTAAGGCAGGGTCGTACTCTGCGAATGTTGTAGAGCATGAACCTACAGGATCGGGTCACCGCCTTGATGTTAGCGGAGAACGACAGGGTGTTGT
Source organism: Salmo salar (assembly GCF_905237065.1). Lineage (NCBI taxonomy): Eukaryota > Metazoa > Chordata > Actinopteri > Salmoniformes > Salmonidae > Salmo > Salmo salar. The sequence continues at coordinate 88,462 of NW_025547672.1, forward strand.
CCAGGGTCACGCCAAGGCTCTTAGCACTCTGGGAGGAGGACACAATGGAGTTGTCAACCGTGATGGCGAGATCATGGAACGGGCGGTCCTTCCCCAGGAGGAAGAGCAGCTCTGTTTTGACGAGGTTCAGCTTGAGGTGGTGATCCGTCATCCACACTGATATGTCTGCCAGACATGCAGAGATGCGATTCACCACCTGGTTATCAGAAGGGGGAAAGGAGAAGATTAATTGTGTGTTGTCTGCGTAGCAATGATAGGAGAGACCATGTGAGGATATGACAGAGCCAAGTGACTTGGTGTATAGCGAGAATAGGAGAGGGCCTAGAACTGAGCCCTGGGGGACACCAGTGGTGAGAGCACGTGGTGCGGAGTCAGATTCTCGCCACGCCAGCTGGTAGGAGCGACCTGTCAGGTAGGACACAATCCAAGAGTGAGCCGCGCCAGAGATGCCCAACTCGGAGAGGGTGGAGAGGAGGATCTGATGGTTCACAGTATCAAAGGCAGCAGATAGGTCTAGAAGGATGAGAGCAGAGGAGAGAGAGTTAGCTTTAGCAGTGCGGAGAGCCTCCGTGACACAGAGAAGAGCAGTCTCAGTTGAATGACCAGTCTTGAAACCTGAGTGATTTGGATCAAGAAGGTAATTCTGAGAGAGATAGCAGGAGAGCTGGCCAAGGACGGCACGTCCAAGAGTTTTGGAGAGAAAAGAAAGAAGGGATACTGGTCTGTAGTTGTTGAAATCGGAGGGATCGAGTGTAGGTTTTTTCAGAAGGGGTGCAACTCTCGCTTTCTTGAAGACGGAAGGGACGTAGCCAGCGGTCAAGGATGAGTTGATGAGCGAGGTGAGGTAAGGGAGAAGGTCTCCGGAAATGGTCTGGAGAAGAGAGGAGGGGATAGGGTCAAGCGGGCAGGTTGTTGGGCGGCCGGCCGTCACAAGTCGGAAGATTTCATCTGGAGAGAGAGGGGAGAAAGAGGTCAAAGCACAGGGTAGGGCAATGTGAGCAGGACCAGCGGTGTCGTTTGACTTAACAAACGAGGATCGGATGTCGTCAACCTTCTTTACAAAATGGTTGACGAAGTCATCCGCAGAGAGGGAGGAGGGGGGGAGGAGGATTCAGGAGGGAGGAGAAGGTGGCAAAGAGCTTCCTAGGGTTAGAGGCAGATGCTTGGAATTTAGAGTGGTAAAAAGTGGCTTTAGCAGCAGAAACAGAAGAGGAAAATGTAGAGAGGAGGGAGTGAAAGGATGCCAGGTCCGAAGGGAGGCTAGTTTTCCTACATTTCCGCTCGGCTGCCCGGAGCCCTGTTCTGTGAGCTCGCAATGAGTCGTCAAGCCACGGAGCAGGAGGGGAGGACCGAGCCGGCCGGGAGGATAGGGGACATAGAGAGTCAAAGGATGCAGAAAGGGAGGAGAGGAGGTTTGAGGAGGCAGAATCAGGAGATTGGTTGGAGAAGGATTGAGCAGAGGGAAGAGATGATAGGATGGAAGAGGAGAGAGTAGCAGGAGAGAGAGAGCGAAGGTTGCGACGGCGCAATACCATCTGAGTAGGGGCAGAGTGAGTAGTGTTGGAGGAGAGCGAGAGGGAAAAGGATACAAGGTAGTGATCGGAGACTTGGAGGGGAGTTGCAGTGAGATTAGTAGAAGAACAGCATCTAGTGAAGATGAGGTCAAGCGTATTGCCTGCCTTGTGAGTACGTGGGGACGGTGAGAGGGTGAGGTCGAAAGAGGAGAGGAGTGGAAAGAAGGAGGCAGAGAGAAATGAGTCAAAGGTAGACGTAGGGAGGTTAAAGTCACCCAGAACTGTGAGAGGTGAGCCATCCTCAGCAAAGGAACTTATCAAGGCGTCAAGCTCATTAATGAACTCTCCAAGGGAACCTGGAGGGCGATAAATGGTAACGATGTTAAGCTTGAATGGGCTAGTGACTGTGACAGCATGGAATTCAAAGGAGGAGATAGACAGATGGGTCAGGGGAGAAAGAGAGAATGTCCACTTGGGAGAGATGAGGATTCCAGTGCCACCACCCCGCTGGCTCGATGCTCTAGGGGTATGCGAGAACACGTGGGCAGACGAGGAGAGAGCAGTAGGAGTAGCAATGTTATCTGTGGTAATCCATGTTTCCGTCAGCGCCAAGAAGTCGAGGACTGGAGGGTAGCATAGGCTGAGATGAACTCTGCCTTGTTGGCCGCAGATCGGCAGTTCCAGAGGCTGCCGGAGACCTGGAACTTCACGTGGGTCGTGCGCGCTGGGACCACCAGGTTAGAGTGGCAGCGGCCACGCGGTGTGAAGCGTTTGTATGGCCTGTGCAGAGAGGAGAGAACAGGGATAGACAGACACATAGTTGACAGGCTACAGGAGAGGCTACGCTAATGCAAAGGAGATTGGCATGAAAATTAACTAAACAACTGGGGAAGCGAGAGAGCAGGGCCTCCCTCACTAACCTTTCACTGAAACACTCAAATATAACTTTTCCAACTTCCACTTTAGAAATTCTAATTGATGTAAACTACAGTGGTTCAATGTTTCCAGGAATAGGCTCAAACTTAGTTTATTCAGCTAGATAACTTAGTACAGTATTCTTCCATGAAACCCACCCAGTGCACCGTGTCCTATGACGCCGTAGCTAACTAGCATGCTAGCATCCAATAACACACGGTTAGCATCCAATAACACACGGTTAGCACCAATAACACACGGTTAGCATCCAATAACACACGGTTAGCATCCAATAACACACGTTTAGCATCCAATAACACACGGTTAGCATCCAATAACACACGGTTAGCACCAATAACACACGGTTAGCATCCAATAACACACGGTTAGCATCCAATAACACACGGTTAGCATCCAATAACACACGGTTAGCATCCAATAACACACGGTTAGCACAATAACACACGGTTAGCATCCAATAACACACGGTTAGCATCCAATAACACACGGTTAGCATCCAATAACACACGGTTAGCATCCAATAACACACGGTTAGCATCCAATAACACACGGTTAGCACCAATAACACACGGTTAGCATCCAATAACACACGGTTAGCATCCAATAACACACGGTTAGCATCCAATAACACACGGTTAGCATCCAATAACACACGGTTAGCATCCAATAACACACGGTTAGCATCCAATAACACACGGTTAGCACCAATAACACACGGTTAGCACCAATAACACACGGTTAGCATCCAATAACACACGGTTAGCATCCAATAACACACGGTTAGCACCAATAACACACGGTTAGCATCCAATAACACACGGTTAGCATCCAATAACACACGGTTAGCATCCAATAACACACGGTTAGCATCCAATAACACACGTCCAATAACACACGGTTAGCATCCAATAACACACGGTTAGCATCCAATAACACACGGTTAGCACCAATACTTGGTTACAACAAACTACCAATGGATCATTCGTGTCCGTGTCTAGTTCATAACGCAGAAGTAATTAAACGTTGGCTAGCTAACACAAAGTCAGTCCTGCTGGCTACACAAGTGGACTACACATCACGAATGTCGTAAAGGTTTTCAATTCAAGATAGATGTCATTATGCACAATTTATCAAACTGTCAGAATAGGAACCAAATGAACCATACAACCTCCTTGGCTAATTCTAGGCGTAAGACACCCCAAAACACTCAATATATCACTAAATATTCAAAATATCAGCATAATATAGATGTCTTTTAAGTTCGCCTACAGCATTGTAAATTCCCCTTCCTGAGCTCAGGACCTAGTCAATCCAATCACAGAGAACCTTTACGATGTCACCTCAATGAAAGAACCAAATCAATAATGTAAACGTTAGGTTGTAATTGTTTTGCTGCAGGCTACACACATTATCATGATGAAACTGTATGAAATTATATCCTATGTTATGTAAGCTAGTTGGACAGAAAACGGAATATTGTCACCCTATGTGTAATAGCATAGCAAGCAACATATGCTAACAGACATAAGAGTTACACTGGGCTATTTCATTACATGCATAATGTTATACTCATAAAGAGATGACATAATGTTACACTCATAAAGAGATGACATATTATACTCAGAAAGAGATTACATAATATTATACTCATAAAGAGATGACATAATATTATACTCATAAAGAGATGACATCATATTATATTCATAAAGAGATGACATAATGTTATACTCATAAAGAGATGACATAATGTTATACTCATAAAGAGATTACATAGTATTATACTCATAAAGAGATGACATAATGTTATACTCATAAAGAGATGACATAATGTTATACTCATAAAGAGATGACATCATATTATACTCATAAAGAGATGACATCATATTATACTCATAAAGAGATGACATAATATTATACTCATAAAGAGATGACATCATATTATACTCATAAAGAGATGACATAATGTTATACTCATAAAGAGATGACATCATATTATACTCATAAAGAGATGACATCATATTATACTCATAAAGAGATGACATCATATTATACTCATAAAGAGATGACATATTATACTCATAAAGAGATGACATAATGTTATACTCATAAAGAGATGACATCATGTTATACTCATAAAGAGATGACATCATGTTATACTCATAAAGAGATGACATAATATTATACTCATAAAGAGATGACATCATATTATACTCATAAAGAGATGACATAATGTTATACTCATAAAGAGATGACATAATGTTATACTCATAAAGAGATGACATCATGTTATATTCATAAAGAGATGACATCATGTTATACTCATAAAGAGATGACATCATATTATACTCATAAAGAGATGACATCATATTATACTCATAAAGAGATGACATCATGTTATACTCATAAAGAGATGACATCGCTGCATACCTTTATCTTTTACCCGTTTCTCCTCTTCTTCTTTCCTCCATCTCCTAACCTGATGGCGTAGACCTTTTCTGATCCATTTGTGTTGATTTAGCACTCGAGCACCAATACATTACCCATCACCCAACACTGTCAACCAAGAGTCCAGACTACATTACCCATCCCCCAACACTGTCAACCAAGAGTCCAGACTACATTACCCATCCCCCAACACTGTCAACCAAGAGTCCAGACTACATTACCCATCACCCAACACTGTCAACCAAGAGTCCAGACTACATTACCCATCCCCCAACACTGTCAACCAAGAGTCCAGACTACATTACCCATCCCCCAACACTGTCAACCAAGAGTCCAGACTACATTACCCATCCCCCAACACTGTCAACCAAGAGTCCAGACTACATTACCCATCCCCCAACACTGTCAACCAAGAGTCCAGACTACATTACCCATCCCCCAACACTGTCAACCAAGAGTCCAGACTACATTACCCATCCCCCAACACTGTCAACCAAGAGTCCAGACTACATTACCCATCCCCCAACACTGTCAACCAAGAGTCCAGACTACATTACCCATCCCCCAACACTGTCAACCAAGAGTCCAGACTAAACCAGTTCACCTGGTGGTGTGCAGACTGGTTTTATATTATTCTGAACCATTTCACACAAACCAGAAAAAAAATGCAACAATATGTCTGTGAAACTATATATTCACAGTATTATAAATGAATTGTGGTTTATTTGTTTGCATTTCGTAGTGTGTCTGATTTTACTATTTGCATTAGTACTGTACAAAGTTAGAGGTGCTCTGTTTGATAGATTCCCCTCCCCTCCTACCTCGGGCTTCCAGAGGGGAGACCTGAGGTCAACCTCCCCCCCTCCTCCTACCTCGGGATTCCAGAGGGGAGACCTGAGGTCAACCTCCCCCCTCCTCCTACCTCGGGCTTCCAGTGGGGAGACCTGAGGTCAACCTCCCCCCTCCTCCTACCTCGGGCTTCCAGAGGGGAGACTTGAGGTCAACCTCCCCCCTCTTCCTACCTCGGGCTTCCAGAGGGGAGACCTGAGGTCAACCTACCCCCCTCTCCCTACCTCGGGCTTCCAGAGGGGAGACCTGAGGTCAACCTCCCCCCTTCTACCTCGGGTTTCCAGAGGGGAGACCTGAGGTCAACCTCCCCCTCCTACCTCGGGATCCAGAGGGGAGACCTGAGGTCAACCTCCCCCCTCCTACCTCGGGATTCGAGAGGGGAGACCTGAGGTCAACCTACCCCCTCTTCTCCTACCTCGGGCTTCCAGAGGGGAGACCTGCGGTCAACCAACCCCCCTCTCCCTACCTCGGGCTTCCAGAGGGGAGACCTGAGGTCAACCTCCCCCCTCCTACCTCGGGATTCCAGAGGGGAGACCTGAGTTCAACCTCCCCCCCTCCTACCTGGGGATTCCAGAGGGGAGACCTGAGGTCAACCTACCCCCTCCTCTCCTACCTCGGGCTTCCAGAGGGGAGACCTGAGGTCAACCTCCCCCCTCCTACCTCGGGATTCCAGAGGGGAGACCTGAGGTCAACCTCCCCCCCTCCTACCTCGGGGCCAGAGGGGAGACCTGAGGTCAACCTCCCCCCTTCTACCTCGGGCTTCCAGTGGGGAGACCTGAAGTCAACCTCCCCCCT